>NC_056747.1:1197321916-1197549416 GCF_019279795.1 Protopterus annectens | reverse complement strand
TTAAACAGCGAAGTTTTATTACTTTCCAAATTAGATGGTGAGCACCTTTATTAATAATAATCATAATGGAGGCCCTTAAGGGATACTTGATAATGGGGGAGGGGATGTAAAGGCATTCTCCGTGATGGCCAGTATGATTTAGTTATTGCCAAGTTATTGTTATTTATCTAATATGAATTTAATAAAGCTAATTGCAAAATGCAATTTCATCCTATCTTACACTTTCATAGATTCATAGTTTGGTACTAGGCTATCGGCCCTAGGGCCTATACAAGCCTAGCCGTAACAATTCCCTGGCTGTTTCTTCCCACAATATTTACTTCCCTGGACCCCTGTCTAGCAGGGCGACTGGTGTAATCCCTGGGGTAAATTTCCTATCTCCCATCCAATCGTCAAGATTCCTTTTAAAGAGGGCCAAAGAGGCGCTCTGCTTGACATGTATGAGCAGTCTATTCAAGAGTCTGGGGAGTCTCTGGGTCAGGAACCTATCCCTCCAGCAAGTTTTGGTCATTGTGATGACAAGGTTTAGATCCCTGGAGCATATGGCTCTGAGGAATTGGGATTTCTTTAAGTGTAGCATGTACAACAGCTCTGGGTTTGACATGGCCTTGTATATTAAGCAGCGATCGCTTGTGAGTAGACAGTATGTGACAGAGTATAGCTGGAGCTTTTTAGGCAGTCAGCATAGAGCATCTGCTTTAGGCCTGTGATTCTTTTAGTGAGGTATTTCTGCGGCCTTTCCAGTTGTTGCAGATGTCTTGAAAGGTGCATACCAAATGGGGTGTTGTATTCTATAATGGGTCTAATGAGGGATGAGTACAGTGGGACAATGACCTACTTTTTTTCCGGATGAAAAGCCCTTAGTGATTAGGTGTGCCACATAGAAGGATTTCCTGACTGTTGTGGCGATATGTTTATCGAAGGTGAGACCACTTTCCACCTGTGTCCTTAAGTCTCTTATCATACTTTCAGTGTTTAGTGTACAGCCACCAATGTTGTAATTCATGGGTACATGTTTTTTTCCCAAAGGGGATAACTATACATTTTTTGGCACTGAGCTTGAGCCCATGGCTCTGGCACCAAGCATCTGTTTCTGTAAGGCCCTTTTGTAGAATATCCACATAATTTGGGGATTCAATAATGACTCCCAGTTTGCAGTCATCTGCAAACTTTGTTAGCCAGAGTCCCTTAGTGTTGGCCTGTACTTCAGAGAAGTAGATGCCAAACAAGAGTGGTCCCAGGACTGAACCCTGAGGTACTCCACTTGTGTGGAGCTGGATTTGGAGTCGGCTACTTTTACAGTGTGGGTTCTGTCAGTAAGCCAATTGGCAACCCATCAAGTGATGTAGGGATTAATGCCCAGCTTAGTAAGTTTATCTATGATTCCAGAGTGGGGGATGGTGTCAAAGGCCTTGGCGAGGTCCAGATAGGCTGTGTGGCCCCCTTACCAACGTCCACAGCTCTGGAGACTGATTCGAAGAAGTCAATCAGTTTCAGGAGACAAGATCCGTCCCTTCACGAACCCAAACTGGGTGGGGTCCAGTGTTTGAAGGTTGCCAGTGTCTTTGTTTATAAGCTCCATGATAATACGTTCCATGGCCTTGCAGATCAGGCTCGTCAGACTGATTGAGAAGTAGTTCCCAGGATGCAAGGTGGATCCCCCCTTGTGGAGTGGGATAACTGTAGCTGTGCACCACTCAGTGGGCACGAACCTGAGGTGAGGCTATGATTAAACATGACATTTAGGTGAGGTGCCAGTTCATTTTGTAGTTCATGTAGTACACAGCCTGGGATGTCGTCTGGTCCCATGGATGCTGTATTTATAGCTTTGGAGAGTGCATTTTTTTTACCTGTGTGGCAGTTATTACCAGAATTTGGCAATCTTAATAAGGGATAGACTTGATGAAAAGAGAAATGCTTGAAGCAGTTATTAGGATGTCAGGATTGCTTTGCATTGGAATAATCCCTGCATAATGAGAAGTGGCAGAAATTTAGCCTTTGAGCTAGGTATTGGGCATAATGTTGTGGAAAGATTGCTTCCTAATTGGCTGAGGGAGTAATTTACACACTGAGGATGACCAATGACTAGTTTGAGATACTTGAATTTATTCTTGTGCTTCTGTAAGAATGCTGACTTTTACCTGGCCTAATCTTGCTATTGAATTTGGGCTATTAGAAGAAAGACAATAGAAAATACTACTTAAAATTGTCCATAATGAGAAGGAAGGAAGGAATAGTTATCTAATTTTGATAAGATTTCTGTGCTTTTATGTGTTTTACATGTAATAGATGCTTGTACTAGTACAATATGTGATGCGTCTGTCACCAAAATGTTATCAGGAGTTCTAATTAAGTATAAGTGATTACCAGTGTGGGTATGCTAGATGGGAATATTTATAGCAGATAAAAGTATGCTATAGAGATATAAATGCATTGTATCTTGTGTACTTAATGTTGTTCGTTGTTCTTTCAGTACATGTTAAAGCTGGAGAAGGAATGTATTGCTAATTAAATTTAAAAAATGCATCTGATAGGGTTAAAATATATTAAACTTCATATTTTGTCCAAACTGGAGATGTTTCTTTACTGTCTCCAAGTTTAACCGTTTGGAGGTAAGGTCTTAATTGCATGTGTATTGTCCCCCCACAACCTTGTGCCTTCCGAGGTTCTGGCCACTGCCATGACTTTGCCCATTTGCTGTTCGTCATTAGGGCAAGCTCTGTTTATGGCACAACTGCCCCCCATAGAGGTGTCAGGGTTTTTCTTGTTTTTGAATATAACGTCTCCCTTAGCAGCTCCCATTAACACTTGCATTCACAAGTGCTTGCTTTTCTAAAGTTTACACCTTGCACATGTCCCCACCCATACAGTTCATACTGTGTACCTCTGTCAATTAGGTTCTGGCAGTGCAACAAGCTGGACTTACCTCTCTATCCTTTGGATGGAAGAGCTAGCATCATCCTCTCCCCCTCACCCTCTCTCATCAGCTACTGTAGTGCCAGGGTTGCTAGTTGATCTTGGCTTATGTGGATCACAGTTGGGGCTTTATCTCTGTGTCACTGAGCTTACTGTATTGTTTTTTTCACTGAGCTTATATTGCTTTTTCATTCCTCATCTGAGTATCCCTTTTCTTACAAGTCTTTCAGCTACCTAATGTTAGGCATGATCACAATTTTGTCTTTCTTCTACAGCAAAGATTAGCAGACACACAAAATTGCACCTCCATATTCACAAACACTTGAAGACTTGAATTCCACCAAAGAGTTCAACAGCACTTAGATCAAGCTTTGTATATAAAAACTGAAGCATGCACTCACACAGGCTTTGCAAAGAAGGCATTGCACAGATTTTGCTAGTCAACTGACAGAGGGAGTGATGTACATAAAGTAATACCGGTCTTCACTGGGTGATAGCTGTAGTCCATTGCCGTCTCCCTTTGCTCCTTCAAATAGGAGAATGGGGAAGAATGAATTGTCCCATCCAAGAACAGAGTCTTAATGGTCATGAGGGGATGCCCCCCCCCAAAAAAAAACGACTGAATCGTGAATGACTAACATTTTGCTAGCCCATTCTCACAATATTCCTTAACTTTTTACATCTTTTTGGATACCGTAATTTTAGTTCTGTTGTCCAGTCACACACACACACGCACACACAAAAACATGGGTTTGGAACATGTATATTGAAAGTAACAAAGAGAAGGAAGTTCTTTATCCTTGTATTTCATTTGGTGTAATGGTTAATGTGTTTACCTCACAGACAAGATGTGCAGGGTTTGATTCTCAGCAAGGGAAATTTGCTAGGCTTAAAATGGTCCACAAGGGCAGCTAGCCGTGTACTTACCTATGAACCTATGATTAAATAGGAGGAGGCAGTCGCTGGGGATTAGAAAGCATCTTTCAGCTGGACAGGACGTTTGAATAATAACACTAACATGGTGTTTTAATTTAGCTGTTTGTTTTAAAAAATGGGTTTATTAACAGTTCAGTGTGGTGATTGTTTTGTTATTGTTCTATCCTCTAGGCAAAGGCTTAGAAGATTTGATGACTGTGAACTTGGCCAAGTACAGACCATCAGGCGAGTATGTTGCTGTCAGGAGAATTAACCTGGAGGCCTGCACCAATGATATGGTGACTTTCCTGCAGGTATGGTTGAACTCTGAAATGTTCATACTTTGTACATACTAGATACAGTCATAGTGTGGTGTGTGTATTACATCATCTTCCATATTAGCTGGTTTATATTAACACAACTCTTGCCACACCCATATGATGAGAAAGGAACATTACCCTTTACTTCTTTCCCACCATGTCTCGATTCCAGTGCCTGGGTTGATAAATAAAGCCCTGTTGCCTGGGTCACAGTAAGACCTCCATCCCTCTTCTTCTTCTGGCTTTACAGAAACAGGCATGAAGTGGCAATAATTGATAATATTTTTACAGAGGTTTCTAATGTTATCAGCCTTAAGGTAGACTATCCAAAGTCTGAAAGACTGGCTTTTATTTAAACCTTGATCTATCCAAGAATTTAATTCCAGTTGTTCCACAGTTTCAGTTTTTAGCTGTTCAGTATAAAAGTCAGATTAGATGTCAAAAGTGACTTACAGTTTATACCTTAATAAAATTCAGACTAGATATAGACCACTAAATTGTAGCTGTTTTCTGTATCTTGGGCTTTAGAAGTGTTATAAAGATGTTTATACTGCTTCTGTGTATTAACCATAGGGTAGTTGTAATCCCTTCCTCCAAGATATGGATAAACCTAAAATGATTTTAGTTAAATTCTTTTGATGAGGAGGCTTTCCTTGAATCCCTTGAGGGATCTTAACACATCATAAAGAAATAAAGATTTGGTTAAAATATGCCAGAAGTGGAAAAATACATTGCTGCTCATTCTACCTGTTTAATACATGTATATAATCAGGGTCCCTATTAAATTGTCAAACGTTTCAAAGTTCAAATGTCATATGACACCATATGATCGAACTTTGAAAAGTTCGAAGGTGAAAGGCAGTGGCTCCATATGCGAATGGGCAAATTTTCCCTTTCTGCACTGAAGTGCAGTCTCTGAGTTGGTATATTTAAGTGGGGGGTGTGGGGGTGCAGGGAGGCTTGCCCCCCTGCTCAGAGCGGTAAGTTTTTTTTTTTACTTTATTATTATATATTCAAGGTTTCAAGTTTTGCTCATATGTTGTCGAACATATGAAGTTCGCAAATTTTGAAGCCTCGAATATGTAATATAGACCATGTAATCACACTGTATGATTTTTGAAATTAAGATATAAGCTTAAAGAAATTATCTTAAAATGTTAAGGAATATTAATGAAAAGAATATTTGTTCCTATCTGTAGTATGAATGAATAGACTATTGCTACAATTTTCAATTTGTCCTGCTTCATGGTATGAGTATAATGTTGAATATACATCTCCTATTGTATTGACATTTCTGAGAGAGGTAACATGATGCAAATTATTGACAAATCTGTCATTTCTCTTAATCAAATCTCAATACATAAATATGGAAGTAGAATAGTGATTAAAGTAATGACAAACCTGTGATGGTGTTTAACATTCTTGTAGCTAATTCTCCTAAATGTGAATGCTTTGTGTTAAATGGGCAGATATGTTTGAACATTTTTACTCACCATTTGTCATTGCATAATGCTTCTATTCAAAAATTAGTTTTTTCTAATATAATGTGCACCAAACAGATAGTGCTTAATGCGGGTCTATATCAGAACATCGAAGTTTTAAAACTTCGAATGTTCTAATATCGACCCGTTTTGAGTGAAAGCTTAAAATAGCGAAGCTGCAGAACAAATTATTTCCTAGGGAAATAATTCAGTTGGCCGGTTCTGTGGCTTCGCTGTTTTCAGCAATGTGCTGGAAATTTACGGGTCGGGTTCAGGTAAGTGTGCGATTTGTGTGGTTGTTAGGATTAGAGCACAGGTTAAGTGAGTTAGGGTTAGGGTGTGGGTTAGGTGAATTAGGGTTAGGGGTGGGTTAAGTGAGTTAGGGTTAGGGCGTGGGTTAGGTGAGTGTGCGATAGTGACGGACCTTAGGGTTAGGGTTTGGGTTAAGGTAAGTGGATAGATAGTAGTGTATGTATAGTTTAGTGTAGGGTTAGTTGTAGGATTATAAGTGTATGTGTGTGTATTGATGTTTTTTAGGTGTGCTTGTGTTGTCTGTATGTGTTTCGGAATAGCAAATTTTTTCCCAAGAAAAAAATTTTGCTGTTCTGAATGCTCGATATTATGTGGTTTAGATATTTTAGGTTCGATGAAATAGCATTCGCTATTTTCATCTTTCGATAACGTGATATAAACACCTTAATGCAGTATTTGAGTTGACTCTGGTGGCAAACAACTGTATAGTTGGTCAAACTGATGTGAGGTTGAGATGTACTTATGAACCTAATGTTTAGCTTTTAGAATGTATATCATCTTATGATGCATACGAAGACAGAAAAAAATAGCATTGGCTGTGGCAGCTAAATGCATCATTTTAATGAAATGGAAAGCTAATCATTTACTGTCATTACCTTTGCTTATTTGATGTCATTTTAAGCCAAATGTTTAAATGGCAACAGAAGTTAATACTGAAGATGTATGAGATGCAGACGTAGAATCAGGATTATTTTTTTTCTTCCATCTCTCCATCATCTTAAAAATCTTTCTGGTAGTGGGCTATAGTTCGTCTTCTTTAATATTTTATTTTTATATTTTATGTTTTCAGTTGTTTACATGCAATTTTGTTTTGTTTGTATGACATAGTAAGATGATTTTAAAAAGAAAGAATCCACCAGTATTTCATGCCTAGGTTCAGCATAAAATCATATCTGAGTTGGTCATTAAATCTGTTTTTTGTTACCTGAGTATTCCAAATGTGGTTAATATCTCTTTCAGTGTATAGATACCCACAGACAGCTTAAAATTTGTGGGTAGAGGGACTTTCAAGATGGCTAAACATTGAGCAACAGCTTAATTCTACCTCTTCCAGTATGAAAACAGAAACTTAGCAGAGAAAACCAGTGGACCTAAATTTCTGGTTAAATTTCAGTTACTTTCTAGTAGGTGCACTGCCAGGATGCCAGGAAAAAAGAAATACAGAGGACCTGAAGGAAAATCATTTACAAAAGATGACGAAAAAAACACTGACTGGGAAAAGTACTGCAGTTGTTCAGCAAAAAGCAGTGCAAGCTTCAGACATGACTTCCAGTAACCTAGAGGAAAGTATATGGCAACTGCACACAGACCTGATTAAAATAAATGAAACACTGGAGTATATCAACTCAAACAATAAAAGGCCGGAAAAAATGGAAAAAGCTTTAAACAGATATTCAGATAAGGTGATAAAACTACAAAACTCTGAGGTTAAAATGAAGAAGAGGCTGGCTGAATAGGAGACTGCACAAGAAGAATTGTTTCAAAAAATAATAAAATTAGAAGACGGAGCGTGTAGGGAAAATCTGAAATTTTCTGAAGTACCAGAAACACTGGAAGAAACAGACTGTATTACGCTTATGAAAGCACAAATAAACAACTGGAATGGTATTTCACAACAGGAATTGTTAATTGAGAGGGCACATCTTGTGTATGCTCCAAACCTGGCTATGAGAAAGCAACCTAGACCTTTAATAGTAAAGATGCAATCTTACCAGCAGAAGGAATTGATTCTGACAAAATAGTGGCAGAAGGACAAAGTACTAAAAGTGGGAGACAGCAAAGTATTTGTGGAGAATGACCACTCATTGTATACCAAGCAGAAGAGGAGTAAATTGATTCCATTAGTCGGGGAGTGTTGAGAAGCAGGCATGAGATTCAAACTGCTGTACCCAGCTATCTTCAAAATATTTTCCCTGGAGGGGCAAAATCATTTTTGATGAAGTACATACTAAGAAATAAAATAGAAAAGTTTGTCCAACAAAAAGTAAGCTCTGAAACAGAAGGAGATTCTACTTGTTCTAATGGTAATAAAGACCACAGAGAGACTGTACCAGTGAAATCTTTTCCAGTGTTGCATTAGAAAAAGCTTGAAAGCAGGAAAAAACACAAGAGTTGACTAGAAGAATCAAGAGTACATTAGAAATGAAGCAGTGACAGGATGTAGGAGATGGAAATGAACAGGAATAGAACAAGAGAATCTGGAAATATTGCACTTTCTTGGACACTATTAAACTTGTAGGGTCTCTAAACCATATTCCCTACTTCATGTCATTAGTGTTTGCAAAATACTCTGTGGGGAGTAAATTAACTAAGTAAAACAATTTTTTTCTTAATGGTACTATTTTAGTAGTGCATGATTTTCTTTGCATCCTTGTTTGGTTTTAAGAAATGTAGGCATTGCAATGTAAAATGAAGAAGAAAAATCTGGTTAAAAGAGCATGACAAAAGAAAATTGGTGTGCTTTTTCTCATTCTTGCATAGGGGAATGACTTGTTTTCAGTGAAAGCAAAATATTATAATTTTTTTCTAGTAAACAAATGTATGCTTGGCTGCTTTCTGTCTAGTTCTAATGTCTCTAAGATGCAATCTGATAGAAAAATGGCTTGGAGAAAATGGTTTCTGAAAGCATTCAAGTGTTTTCCTAGGTGAGAGAGCTATAAAAATCCAGAAAAGGAAGTGAATTCCACTAAAGAACGCTCAGCAGAACAAAAAACAATGTAAATATTGGAAGAGCGTTACACCACAGGTATTAGTATTTCATCTGAGTATTCAAAACTTGCTAAACAACCAAAATGGCGAAAAGACAGCTTCAAAACAACAGCTGTAATTCCACAGCTTTAAAACATGTGGGTGTCATAAGATCTTCAGATCTGAAGAAGGCTTGAAAAAGCTGAAAGCGCTTGTCCATTGTTTACATCAGAAGGTTTTTATGACATCCACATGTTTTAAAGCTGTGGAATTACAACACCACTTGACTTTTACAACAGCAAAGCTCTATATTTCATATATTATGGATTCAACATGGTAAAAGCCTGTTATTGAAGCTGTTGTTTTGAAGCTGTCTTTTCGCCATTTTGGTTGTTTAGCAAGTTTTGAATACTCAGATGAAATATTAATACCTGTGGTGTAACACTCTTCCAATATTTACAGAGCTATAAAAATAAGATACAGCTAGACAGCAATTGGTAGAACAGGCTGTACCATGCATCTTAGTATGGGTAGACTTTCTTTTAGGTTATCTCAAGACTGTGTGCGTGGCTGTCATATCTTCACTTTGAGCCATTAATCAAAGAACCTGAATCCTCACCAATGACACTGGAGAGGGGCATTCACTTGAAATACAAATGGCTGCACTTAGTATTTCCAGATACAGACCTCTTTGCATCAAGCACAATTTCCTCTTAAGAGCACACAGGGAGCACATTCAGCCTGGGGTCTGGATTTCTCTGTCTCCCTCTAGGTCCCAAATAGGACTTCCCACTGGCATAGCTTCAGAGTCAAGTCCTCAGCCGATTATCCAAGTCAAGTCCTCCACCACTCTGTCTGTGAAACCAGTGCTTGGCATCCCTGCTCCAAGTAGCTGACACGCACACACACTTTGGGATTTGATTTACACACACACACACACACACACACACACACACACACACACACACACACACACACACACTGGGAAAGGCTGGCACAGGTTTACTAATGATCACTGCCACCAGGTACTACAAAGCAAGCTACCTAATGCTGTTACAAGGGTACCCAATTATACTGAGTGAAATCAATATTAATACAAATGGTAGTTTGACCAGCAGCAAGGACCAGCCACAATGAGAAGTTTAAATGTTTTTAATAGTAAATAATAAAAGAACATGGAAATACTAAATTTCTATTTACATTAAATGGCAGAGTTTCAATCACAGAAAATATTAAAAATAAGACAGCTGGAAAGATTTACACAGTTAAAGAAAAACAATACTTGACCGTTATCACACAGCTACAGAAAAAATTGTGCTTGATGTAGAGAGGTCTACATCTGGAAGTACTGAGTGTAGCGATTTGTATTCCAAGTGAATGTCCCTCTCCAGTATCAGTGATGAGGATTCAGGCTCCTTGATTATTGGCCCAACATAGGCACGGCACAGTGTCTGTCTTAGTTTTGTGTGTTAATAGGTTTTAGGGATTACTGGGGGTATATTTTGTTTTTTGTTTGAGGGCTTCAATAAAGCAAAAAGTTTTTTTGTAAGATGTGACATAGGCTCAAATGGAGATGACTAACAACTGTGTAGAAGATTAACCTGCCAAACAGTATATGCATGTAACAGAAAAGCTGAAAATAGACATTTGACAAAAAAGCTGTTATACATAAAAGGTGGAAATAACATTTCAAGAAAATGATGCTTTCTGTAATGTCTTTAAACATTAGTGGTTTCACAGTTAAATGCAAAAACAAAAGACTAGTGAAGAATATTAAATAATGTAGAGTGCAAATAGCTATGCTATAAGAGATGGTAGATTTGTAGCACTAAGGGGCTACAGGTAAGGGAGGAGGATTTCACTGGCATATATTTATATTCTACCAAAAACTACTATAATGGAGCTAAAGAAAATTCTGGAAGAAATAATTAGCTTTTAGCAAGGAATTTTATAGTTGGGGACTGGAATTTGATTTGCAACAGTGAGTATATGTTGGGAGTCCCAGAAGGGAAATATATAAGAAAGGAGGGTAGATTTTTGAAGAAATTTGTAAAAATAGTTTTCATGGAAAATGTGAATTCAATACTAGGAATACAGAGTGTATTTACATATTCCCCAAGATACAAAAACTGAGCTAGGCTAGACAGAATTAACATTTCACAGGAACATGTGCATTTAACTGAAGGTCTTGATAAGCACCTGATAACTTTTTCAGATCATGTCCCAATAATAATTAAAGTAAAAGCACAAGATAATGAATTAAAAATGAGACACTTGCTCATTCCCACCTATCTGTTGAAAAAAAGAGGAATTTAAGGAATGGTGGTAGAAATTATTCAGGAGCTATTAGAGAAGATAGAAATTACTTTTGAAAATGTATCTAGGGAGTGGGATAAAATTAAAGTGGAGTTTAAAAATAGGGTGGAAATAAAAGAAAGGGAGATATGGTTAAGTAACTAGAATTATTTTTAGCGAGACTGACAAATGTTAAAGTATTACAAAACGGGGAATCTCACAGAAGAAGAGGATCAACTGCAGAATGCTAAACAGAAAATAAGGAATTACCTCAATAATATGCATGAGTTTAGAAAGATTGCTGTAAAGCAACCGTGTTTTGGATAATAACTTGAGCATGCAAAAACTTTTTGCACAATGACTTAGGCAACAGAAAGTAGAAGGAGCTGTCACCAAGCTTAGGGAGCCTATAATGAGGGATCCTGTAGAAGTGTTTGAAATATTTCTTAAATTCTGTGAAAGTCTGTATAAAGCAGAGAAATATGGAAATCCAGAAAAGATGCAAATGAAAATGTTTATGAAAGAATTAAATATGCCAAGGCTAGAGGTAGAGGAGGCTTGATTACCAACAGTTAGGATAGGAGGAGATAAGATAAAAATGGTGATATATAACCAATCTGCAGGAAATTCCCATTAATAGATAGTATTCTTGTGGAGGTTTGGAGGCTAGGAGGGAAATTAAACTAAAAGATCGGGAAGGTTTTGTTTAACAGTATTTTAAGAGGAGGAGAAGTACCAACATCCCGGAAGAAAGCTGTGGTAGCAGTATTACCTAAAGAGGATAAAGATCTATCAGATCCAACTTCATACAGGACCATTTCAATAATAAACCATGATTATACACTGTTTGTCTATAATGGCTAAAAGAATGGCAGAAGTGATGCCAAAATTGATAGATATGGATCATTGTGGTTTTGTGGAGGGGAGGCAAACATTTGACAACATTAACAGAACACTGATGATCCAGAGGGAAGCAGAATGTCAGAAAATACCATTGTTGTTGGTGGGTCTTGATGCAGAGAAAGCATTTGACCGAGTAAGCTGGGACTTCATCAGCAGAGCAATGGAAGCATTTGCATTTCCTGAAAAAAAAATTATAAAGATGATTAGGAGGATATATAAAGGATCGGAGGCAAAGATTAGAGGGTGGGGTCTTCTGTGATAATCTCTTCTTGAGAAGAGGAACCAGGCAGAGGTGTCCTCTCTCCCCTTTTATTGGCATTATATTTAGAACTACTGGCAAAGAAAATAAGGGGCTCAGAAATTCAAGGATATAATTGGTATGGTAGTCAAGAAAAGCTGGCTCTATTTGCAGATGACATTATTTTATAGATGACAAAACCAGAAAGGGACATTACAGTGCTGTGGAACATATTGAGACAGTTTCAAACATTTTCAGGATACAAAATTAATGAAGCTAAAACCAAGGCAATAACGGTAAATTATGTACCCACATACAAATCAGTTCAGCAATATCCATTGCTATGGGGACGTAATAAAAATGAAGTATTTAGGAGTATGGATTAAAATTGATTCCAGTGTGGCAGCTAAGGATATGTGGGATGAGACTAAACAAAAGATGATGCAAAAACTGAGAAAATGGAAACTCTGTTATATGGGTAGTAAGATACAAGTAGATCAAATGTTTTTAGTCCTTTTAGTCTTATACACAAGTCAGGCATATTTTTATCAACCAGAGGAGAAGTTGTGGATAGCAATTAATAAAGAGCTGAAGGATTTTATCTAGGAGGGGAAGACGGCAAGAGTCAAGTGGGATCAGCTTATTCTTCCAATAGAACAGGGTGGATTGGGATTACCTGATTTGAAGGGATATTTCAGAGCAACACAGTTAAGGCTCATATACATAGCACAAGCAAAAAACTATAATTCAGAGTGGAAAGAGATGATGGTGAAATGGGGGGCTCCAGAAACAAGGATGCAGATGTTTAAGGAGATTAACAATAATCTTAAGTGTATTATATTCATAAAGTAGCAGAAAGTATTCTAAGAACTAAGAGAACATGGGAATGGAGAAAGGAGATTCTGCTGATAGGGATGACTGCAATTAAGGATACAGACAGTAGACAAGAGGGGGTAGGAATTTATTGTAGAAAAACTGGCAAAGGAACCAAGGTATTGGGAGCAAATAACTAGAGAGGGAAAGGTAATAGAATGGGAAGATGCCAAGAACTTATTTGGAGTGCAGGTTAGAGATTACTCTTGATAGCAATCCTTGATAGGGAAGGCATAGGCAAAAAGAAAGAAATAGGGGGTCCTAAACAAATGGCCAGCACTGGTAGAGTTTTTAATAGAATCTAGAACATAATTTACCATTAAGAAAGGAATAATTAGTCAAGCACATAAAATATTGCATGATAACTATAAGAATTAATCAGAGGAGTTTGGAAAGAATTGGGAAGAGAGATTGGACAAGCATTTCACAAAGACACAATGGGGGCATTATATGTATGTCTCCCAAATATGCAACAAAGTCTAGAAGATTTAGTATCTTTGATTTGAAGTTTTTACATAGGTATTTTTATACCCCAGGTAGACTCCAAAGAATTTTTCCTCAGGTAGACAGCAAATGCTGGAGGTGAGATGGGGAAGAAAGAGGTAAATGGAAACATATTTGTGGTAGTGTAATGAGGTGGCAGACTTCTAAGATTCCCTGCAGACTGCTCTGTCATAAATACTAAGTGAGCAAATTTGTGCACCTAAGGAAAATATTTTTTGAGCTATGATACAGAATCAGAATTGCCTAGACATAGTAAGGCTTTGCTAAGTCTAATTATGATGGCTGCCAAAAAGGAATTTACTAGAAAATGGAAGTCAAAGTCTAAACCAACTTTACTAGAAGTAGAGAAGATAGTAACAGAGATATAACTAGACTTGGGATCTTTAGAAAAGGGTAGCAGCAAATTACATAGGAAAAATGGGAAGTGTGGGATCATTACCTTCAGAGGAGGAATGAGATTTAAAAGAAGGCAGGATTTGAATGAGCCATACAATAGCTTACTGACAATGACTGGATATATTATAAGTGATGTATAATGTTTGCAGCTACAGTTGTGTTGGCATGGTTTGTAATTAATAATGTTTGCAACTGAAATTGTCAGTATGGTTTATTTTCATTTATATAACTATAAGTTTGCCTGTGTCATATATGATAATTTAATAAAGATGCTTCTTGTTTAACTCATTCACTCCAGTTGAGCTCAGGAAGTTTTCACTGTAACTTCCAAAGGGCAGAGCCAAAGCAAAGCCTTTCAACAAGAATCAAATGTATGTCCTCACATTTCAGATAAATGCTAATATCTCTGGAGCCTTGGGGGTTATGAAAGAGGTATAAATAACAAACTCTCCAGCACAAACAATTTTTACAGTGGTAGTATTCTTTAGGTTCTAGGTCTTAAACTGAAATTTATAAGTCATAGTAAACACAAAGTATTACGTTTGCAGTATTTTGTAAACAACTTACAATTTATCAGCAACCACTTAAGTTACACATATACAGTCAGCTGCATTTTATTCATTTAGCTGAGATCTTTCATATGAGGCTAAGGAGTTCTGTCTGTTACTTGGTTGTTGAGATATTTAGAAAAAGTGAAAATTATATCTATATAAATTAATATAATAAAAGCATTTAATATCTCTTTACCTGCACTAGTCAGAGGTCAAATATTAATGCAGTCGAGTTTGCCATTATGTAAGGTTTAAGATGAAATCTTTTAAAAATTTGCACATACCATGGTTTTGGAATTATTGATGCAAATTTGAACAAGCAATATTTTTGACAACTAGAGGTGTCTGTAGGAATTAACTGCAGATGCACCTGGAGGCGTCACACGGTTGAAAAATGTGGGCAGAAACAAATCTTTTTGCATGAAAGACCAGTTTGTGTCATTTTCCAAACTCTGATATGATAAGGTTTCTAAACCAATCCATGTTAGACAGTTGGCTAATTGTATAAAATTATGTCATAATAAACTCAGAAAGCCTCCAAGTCATCAAATGAAAGGAGTTTAGGCAGAAGTGGGAGACAGAAAAGACAGACCAGGCTAACAAAGAGGCTATCAGAGCAATTACAGTAACAAAGACCAAGACATTAGAGGCACTCTACTAGCTTCTGGAAAGTGACTCAGTAGATGGCACAAAAAAACTATCAGGTTGCAATGCAAAGACCAAAAAATAAAGAAGATAGTCCCCTCTGACACCTTTCCTAAGGGATGTTAGTGACAACCTGCTCACCAGTCCACAAGCCATCAAAAGTAGATTGAGGGAGTTCTTCTAGCAACTTCTGAATGAAGAAAACCCCACATATGTTGTTGTACTGACCCAGCCACAGCCTAAAATATGCTGTGTAATTAAGGGGGGGAATGGTTCCAGAGGGTACTCGAAACATTATAGAGAGAAATGCATATCCAGGATGACTGGAAAATAAGCTTACTAGTGCCAGCACACAACAACAAAAAGAACATTGATATCTGTGTGACATATAGAAGTATCAAACTCCTTTCACACTACATGAAAGTTCTGGAGAGGGCGACTGTATGAATACACAAAGTAATGAAAAGAAAGATGGGAGGTGAGCATCTTGGATCTTGTCTTTACTAATATGGGATCAGATTGCACCACCCCTTGTGTATCTTCATCACTTGTTAGGTCTGACAGTAAAGTAGTCTCCTGAAATTGAAACAGGAGATCCCTTCAGTCTAAGGTACATTTAGAATGTTTTAAAGACAAACTACGTTACTTGTAAGTGATACATTGACAAGCTTCAAATTTCCACCAAACCCAGTTAATGCCACTGAATACAAAGAAACATACACCACCACACTTACTAGCATGTAAGCAACTGCATCGATGCAGCTGTACCCCATAGGAATAAGTGCAAGGAAAACCCCAGAAATCATAATATCAACAAGCTTTGTAGTAAAAGGAAAATAATTTTGACTGAAAGTTAGAAGAGTAATTCCCAGGATGTTGGGAGTCCTTGTCACTGAAATAAACAACTCAGGAGGTGAATAAAATCCAACAGAGCAAAGTCTGAGGTTAAAATAGCTTCCCAAGGCAAAGGAAAAGATGTTTTTAGTTATGTTCTTAATCTCAAAAGCACAATTCAGCAATGCACTGAGCTGATTGTGGACAATCTTGCCTACACTGAGCCTGAAGATATAGTAAACCTACTGGCCAATAAATTTAACTTTGCCCCTCTCTCCCCTCCATCTGTCCCGCAAGATATACCTGCAACTGTCTTGCCTTCAGCTATCTGTCCCACATGATCAAGTCCTATAAGTGCTATCACAAGCTAAAAATAGCACATAGATGGGTCCTGGCAATGTATTTGCATGCATCTTAAATAAAATGAAGCATGATTTAGCCACACCACTAATAATAATGTTCAGTCTTAGCCTCCATATAGGTTTGCTAGCAAACGAATGGGAAACGGTTGCACTCATTCTCCTGCATAAGAGATAATGTTCCACAGACCCGGAAGTCTGACCAGCCTCACTTGCAACACTATGGAAAGACTTGGAGCTAATCAGTCAAGATACAGCGAACCAGCCAACATTGGACCCATCTCATTTTGGATTCATCAAGGGCAGGTCATGCTTACTCAACCTGGTGGATTTTTTTGAAAAGGTCACCAAAGCAATGGATGAAGGCAAAAATGTACACACTGTATAGCTAAACCTGGCCAAAGCTTTTGACACAATTCCCCACTCAGGCATAGTAGAAAAGCTAAGTACACTGGGAACAAACCCCTTTGTCACCCACTGGATTGCCAATTGGATCGCAGATAGCAAGCAGGGAATTAAAGTATGGGAAGTTTCCTCCACAAAGACACCAGTCACCAGTGGAGTCCCCTAGGGTTTTGTCTTGGGACCACCCTTATTTAACATAATTTTTCTGAAGTAAAAGCAAATACCAAAGAGGTCTGGCTGACTAAGTTTGCAGATTGACTGCAAGCTAGGAGCACTCATTGAATCACCAAATGGCTTTGCATTCCTGCAGGTAGGTTTGTCCCAAGTAAATAACTGGTGGCAAAATCACAGACTAAAGCTAAATGCCAAAAACTGCATGACTATATCCATTTGTCATCTACCCCAGGAACTACTACATTAACAATATGCCCCTAATAGTTGACCCACTTGTTTGATTTTGGGAACTTATGTGGACATTGGCCTAACTTTTGACTATGTCTATTGTAGTATGAAAGTCCTTCTGTATTGCACAGCTTATAAACAAAGAGATTGTGTTTAGATCTAGGGATGTCATTGTCCCACTTTACTCGGCTCTCGTTAGGTCAATCATTGAATACATTGCCCCTTTTGGCATGTATCTATCCAGACGTGCAACAACTGGAATGCCCATAGAAGTACCTTACTAAAAGGATACAAGGCCTAAGCAGCATGTCTTACATGGCTTGACTCAAAGCCCTGTCACTATGCTCAGTATCCTCCAGACTGCTAATAGGTGACCTGCATGTGGTGTACAAGGCCTACCTCAACTGTATACCGATTGATTTACTGCACATTAGCAAGTGAAATGGCATCAGAAGTACTTCTTCTTAGGATATAAAACAATTCTGCAACATCAGCAGAACGGTTTGGAGGGACAGGCATATCGCACAGAGAATACAGCTGCTATGTAACAGAATCCCAATCCACATCAAACAAAGTTCATATCTGTCAATATTAAAGTGCAGCTTGGATCTATGGATGAGAAATGGAAAATTAACCCTAGACTTCCCCCTGTACTACTAATGGACAGAGCCAGCTCCTAAATCTTTTATCCCGTGCATGTATCCCTTCACATTATCTATGATTTGATCCCAGGGCTAATATATAATTATTGACTATGAAATGAGCAAGGCTATTATCATCTAACCAAATGGGATTGGTTAATTTGACCACAAAAAGGGATATTGGTTAGGCTTAAAATGTCCCTCAACGGCAGCTAGCCTAGTACTTACCTATGAACCTATGGATCTAAAAATGAAAATGGTGTAACTAGTTAACAGCTTCAGGTATCCAAGTAAATTGGATAAATAGGTGGCTGGATTGTGTAAGAAGACCTGCAAAAAAAAGACATGGCTGTTAAAAAGGGTGAAACGAGTGAGAAGGCAACAGTTGACCCAATGACCCCATGTAGAAAAATGGTAAAAAAGTGGGTTGATGATGAATAATGATGATGATAAAACTTGGAAAACCTTTACCTGCAACACACACAGCTCCTTCCCCTAGTTTGATATCTACTTCTGCTTCCTTTTTTCTGTAATGGTGCATTTGTGCAGCCTGAGCCTAATCTTCCTTGAAAGTCTTTGTGAGGCACTTTAAGCTGGACGTTATTTTCTGGTCCAGTTCTCCCTTTGAAAGCTGCTGCCACCCCTGATACATTTCCAAGATGGTGGCCTTGAGGTTACTAAAAATGAACCCCCTTTTATCAGGTATGAAAGTGTATGTATATTTCCCATAACACTTTAACTGTAAGAAGGTACATTTTTGGTAAAATGCTGTTCCTCCATTCCCCACCTGGGATGTGCCCTGTATGGAGCTTTATTCTCTTATGTTTGCTTTTTTTTTCTTTTCCCTGAGCATAGTGCTATAACATAAGAACTGGAGAGTGAGAGCTGAGTGGTGCATGAATGGGAAGGAAGAGTGTTCCAGTCAGCCTGGGAAAACTTTGTGCCAAGCAGTTTCGATACTACTGCATTATAGCTAGGTGTTATTTAAAGATGGATGGTTTTCTTAAACAGATCTAGCCTTATGGCAAGTTCAAAACTTTAGTTTCTTGGTGAATTGAGAAGGCAAATGCTTGAGAAGATGCAAAATAATAAAATACAGAGAATGAGCAAGAGATGTTTACCAGAAAAGGTGACCGAGTTAAAACAAGCAATGCAGAGTTGTCCCATATGGAATTTTACACTATTGCAATAATCCGGAGGAAGTAATGTCATCACACCCAGTTCCAGGAAGACCATGGAGTCAAGCGGGCACAGTTTTGTATATGTTGCTTATTATTCCAGGTCTCCTGGAATATCGAAAATGGCATGCAGAAGAAATGCAAATGTAATTAGTGTGTTAACCTCTGTCTCAAGAATGTAGACTTTATCTGATATCATACCTAACAGTGGTCCTCAATACAAAAGTCAGGAATTCAGAAATTTTGTACGAGTAAGATTTCATCATGTAATGTCTAATCTGAAGTAGGATATTCATTTGTCTGCAACTCAGCTCCTCCTCACCCATAATGCCCTGCTCTACCCTCATGACCTCAGATCATTTGTATTCATAGCTCTCAGCTAAGTGGTTATTTCTTACCTGTTAAAACAGAAAATTTAAAGTTTTTGTGTATTTCTGTGTGAAAGTTTAGGTTTCCTCTTTGATAGTTTTATTTTGAGTTAAATTAAGTAATTTTTTTCCCTCCTCTGCCTAGAGTGTGTGTGTGTGGCTGTGTGTGTGTATATTTGTTTAAGTTACTTTTAGTAGCTTTATAGATTTGAATGGCTGATCAGCCCAAATCTATTACCAGCTGATGGCCACACTCGGTGTGTATTAGAACCGGGTTGAACACCTCACATCTGGTTGCTCCATTTGTGCAGGGTTCAACAACAACTGTGGCTACGGTTGTTCCTGTGGCACCCCTCCTGCTCCTGGGACTCAACCTCCCGCTTCTGGAGAGGAGAGGGATGCTAAAAAAAAGGAGGAGGAGAAGCACCACAAACGGCGCGCCGAGACCTCTGTTTCGCCCCGCCAGCCCCAGTCCCCTGTGTGCTTTTCACGGGTCCTGAGGAGGAGAGACCCCCCTCCCGCCGAGCTATCGAGGGAGGCACTCAGGCCTACCTCGTAGCCTAGCCGAGATCTACATATAAGCCTTTCTGATGCTGATCTGGACCGGATGATGAGAAGGTTCATCCAGGCCCAGATGCAGATGGTCTGGGGAGCTCAACACCCTTTTTATTGTCCTTCTCCCTCCCGCTATCCGTTCGGAGCAGCTGAGCCGAGGAGCGAGGAGGGGGGGTGGGTCGGCGCCGACGAGCCTCGATCCGGGGATCAGTGTCTCCGGACCCGCACTTGTTCCGCTCGGCCTCCCGCCTCCTCTGCACTGGGCCAGGCTTCCACCATCCGCCCCTGGGACAGCCTCTGACAGCCCCCAGAGGAGGTCCTGGAGGCACATTGACTCCCGGAGTCTCACAGAAGACACGGACTTGGAGGAAGGGGAAGGATGTCTCCTTTGGAGACATCATGTGGTCTGCCCCAAGTCTTCCTCGACGTCCGTGTTTCTGGGAGGCATTGAGACGGGGCCCGTCTACCTCTTGGGTGTCCCCGCTGGTGGACCTTATTACCACCAGGCCCGCGGAAGGAACCGGACACCGTGGAGCCAATTCCCAAGAGACCGGATAGGATCCTTAGTCCGCCATCCGACCGGGCCCATTGGAGTAAGGCCTCCGTAGATGCCATGTTGACAAAGAGGGAACTGGCTCAGGAGAGTCCTCAGTCCACCCACCGAGCAAGGAGTCTCGGATGATGGACCGCTTGGGGAAGCGGATGTTGCTGAACTATTTGCATAGTCATTAGGGATGCAGCGAGATCTTATTAAAGAATAGTCCATTTCGGAGGAGGACAGAGTTCTGCACTCCACCCGTATGGCCACTCTTAGGTCAGTTACTACTCTCCCATGCAACGGAAGGGACAGGACTGGTCACTAGACGGCAGGCCTGGGCTGGCCACGCGCATTTTTCTGAGCCCTTCAAGATGGTTCTGCTCTGTTTGGCAAGACCGTTGGAGGCGTTGACCCATATTCTAGGAACCAAAAGGGTCAGAAGAAGATGGCAGTCCCAGCCTGCTCGGACAACCAGTCCTTCCGTGGCAGAGGAGGACAGGAGGACGCCGCCTAGAGGCAGAGGGGTCCAGAAACTTCGGTCCAGGGAACCTTTCTCTGTTGCCCGACTGCTCTACTCTGGAGGCCATGGGAGTCCATAACATCACCTTCCAAAGTTGAAGTCCCTCCCAGACGCCCCACCGGTCGTCAAACGGAGGCCAGCTGGCAGAAATTGGCCATCTGCTAAAGAAAAGAGCCATCCAGCCCGTTCCCCAGACCAGATCGGATCAGGGTTCTACTCCAGATTCTTTTAGTGCTAAAAAGACGGGGAACTAAGACCAATCCTAGACCTCTCTTGAATCTGGCAGTCCCCAAAGAAAATTCAATGGTCACTCTGCAATCTATTCTCCTTCTGGGAGAAAATCACTGCATCCTGATGGACAGGCGCCAGGAGGTTTGGTCCTTCCCTTTGGTCTCACCACAGCCCCAGGGTGTTCACCAAAGTATTAGCAGTGGTAGCGGCCCACCTGAGGCTTCAGGGGTGCAGGTCTTAACAAGGCATCTACTTTTTCTCCATCTTGCTCCTTTCTGGGCATCACAATAAATACAAAGAAATCCAACCTGGCGCCCACACAGCTCTTAGATTTTATAGGGGCCAGGCTAGACACAAGGAGTTGACAGAGTTCTAAATCTGCAGCTCCAGGTGCTGGCCATTCTCCATTCAAGTTCTGTGGAGTTGGTCCTGAGGGCTCTAGGGTCCATGGCATCGGCGATAGCACTTCTTCCTCTTGCCAGGCTCAATATGCACATTCTACAGTGGACGCTCTTAGTACAGTGGTCATACCTTCTTGTGGTGGCTCCACTCCCGGATCTCCACAAAGCCCATTTTTGTCTTCCCCTCTCGCCACGGTGACCACGATTCAGAGACCTTACTGCATATCAATGTTCTAGATAGCACTTCAGGACTTTCTTCCTACATCAACAAGCAAGGAGGAACAAGGTCTTACCTCCACCAATCGCTTTCAAAGTCGGTCCAACATCCTAGCGGACAAGCTGGTCTCACAATTGTCAAGAGTAGCGAACGATATTTCAAACACCAAGCTGGTGCATGCCACCGTTGGCCGGTCTTCTGTATGCCTATCCACCTGGGTTGCAGAATGATTCTACAGATCTGGTTCCCCTTCCTAAGGTCTCACTCGGTGAATCCTCCTGGATTCTAGATCCCATCCCGGATCTGATATCCCATCCATCCTGCATTCCTCCTCGAATCTGGACAACCTGAAGCTGACCGCTTGGCTGCTCCAGTTCCACTCTTGATTCTCATAAACCATCCACTAGAAAGGTTTATCAAGCAAGTGGAAACATTTCTCTTGGGCGGAGCGGCAAGGCCTGAATCCTAGTGCTTGACTTTCTAACCACTCTCTTTAACGATGGTGCCAGCAGTTCCACAGTCAAAACTATCACATTGGCCATGACTCTAATCCTCTTATGTCAGCCAAATTGTGTAAAATTTCAAGCAGTTCCTCCTTGGGACCTCTCTCTGGTCCTACAGGCCTTTGTCCTACAAGACAGCCTTTTTTCTGAACTTCAAGCATTATCAGCTAAACCTCCTTACTTGGTATTTCATCCCCTTTCTTCCTAAAATCGCTTGAAGCAAACATCAATCAGTCCATTAACCTCATTCACTAGATGTTCACAGGCAACTTAGATTTTATCTGAACAGGACGGCTGGTCATGGGCATCCGACCAGCTGTTTATTTCCTTTGCAAAATTCAATTTGGGCAAGCCAATCTCTAAAGTTTCTCTGTCCCGCTGGATTTCACAGTGCATTTTATTGGCTTATCCAGGAAGGCACCGGAGGGTGTTCATGCCCATTCAACGCAGCCTTCAAGGCTAGGGGATCCTCTAGATGATATTTTGCAGCAGCCACGTGGGCTTCATCTCATACGCTTATTTCCCACTATAAGTTGGATCTTGCATCTGGGGACTCTGTCCCACAGGGTGCAGACAAATGAATATCCTACAGATTTAGAAGTTATGTACACTCATAACGCTCCATCTGAGTAGGGTGTATTCATTGTCTGCAACCATGTTGTTGCTTTGGCAAACTCGATCTGAGGTCATCAGGGTAGAGCAGGGCATTATGGGTGAGGGGAGGAGCTGAGAGCTTGGATCCATAGCTGGAAACCATGGCGTTCTGGATCCGATATCGGATCCATTCCCTACTATGTATAGTCAGAGAAGCAGAGAAGACTATCCAAGCATTGACGAACCTTATGTGAGTGAGCTATAGCAGTGGCTTTGAGGGTTGTCATCTCATAGTCTGGAATATAGGAATACTCCATCACTGGACTCTGTCTCTGAAGAGCTCAGTTAGCGGGCAGAAGGTTAAAGAGCAAATTACCCACTTCACCTGTGTTGCGGATGCCTGAAAAATCAATATAAAACTGTCATTTAGAAAGGGAGGGAAAAGAACATATAAGAATACAAAAGTCAGGAGAAAGTTTGTAACCTGAAGCTTAAGTAGTTGGTTAGGCAGATGAACCAATATCCTCTGTAATTCTTGAGGAGGGTGGAAATGTGCAAGAGTTGGCGAAATAATAGATATTTGTATAAGCCAGTTATGTTGTTGCTACATTTGTAAGAAATGACTGTTCCAAAATGTTAGACATTTACAGAGGGCAGTCCTGTTGGGTGTATATTTGAATGGCCATTGAAGAAAACCAGCAAGGTATACAAACAGTGCTAATGTTGATTTTTGATACTAAAGTCTAAGAGGTGCATTAGGTAAAATGTCGTTTAAATGTGAAAAAAAGGCCCAAGACATGTCTATTGAAGAGTTGAGGATAATTTAAAATGATGAATATAAAGGAATGCATGCTACATTATATTGTTGAAAAATGTATACACTGAAAAATCAAGTCCCGTTTATGTACCACTTGTTCAAGTTGTGTAACCTGTGAGATTCTATAGGAGAATAAGCTGGACCTCTTGTCTATGTTGTGTAAACCTGTGAGGATCTATTTGCAGCATAGGTTCTACCTTTTGTCTGAGTTGTTAACCTGTGAGATTTGGCTGCAGCATAGGTTGTACCTCTTGTCTGAGTTGTGTACCTATGAGGTTCTTTTGCAGCATAGGTTGTACCTCTTGTCTGAGTTGAGTAACCTGTGAAATTCTATTGCAGCATAGCTTGTACCTCTTTTCTGAGTTGTGTAACCTGTGAGATTCTATTGCAGCATAGGTTGTATCTCTTGTCTGAGTTATGTAACCTGTGAGATTCTATTGCAGCATAGGTCGTACCTCTTGTCTGAGTTGTGTAACCTGTGAAATTCTCTAGGTGCATAGATTGTACCTCTTGTGTGGTTGTGTAACCTGTGAGATTCTATAGGAGCATTGGTTGTACCTCTTGTCTGAGTTGTGTAACCTACGAGATTCTGTTTCAGCATAGGTTGTACCTCTTGTCTGAGTTGTGTAACCAGTGAGATTCTGTTGCAGCATAGGTTGTACCTCTTGTCTGCATTGTATAACTTGTGAGATTCTGTTGCAACATAGGTTGTACCTATTGTCTGAGTTGTGTACTTGTGAGATTCTATTGCAAAATAGGTTGTACCTCTTGTCTGAGTTGTGTAACCTGTGAGGTTCTATTTCAGCATAAGTTGTAGCTCTTGTCTGAGTTGCGTATCCTGTGAGATTATGTTGCAGCATGAGTTGTGGCTTTTGTCTGTGTTGGGTCTGTATTAGATTGTCGAAGCGGCATTACAGTGAATGTCGTTTCGATGAGATATAAAGACCGAAATGCTCAAACAGCGAAACCCTAGATCACCAATTGTTTTTTTTTTCCTAGGGAAAAAAATCTGTATACCAACAAATTAAAACACACCAGTTAAAACAATTTCAAGAGGAGGGCATTGCCCCCCCCACCCCCAACTAAGTATACCAACTCCGAGATTGTAGTGCAGTGGAGTAAAGGGCAATGTCACGACTCAGGCCACGTGATTTTTTTCCCCTAGGAAAAAAATTGCTTACCTGAGCTTTTGCTGTTTGAGCATTTCACTCTTTGTGTCGTCAAAACGGCATTCGCTGTAATGCCGTTTCGACAGTCTAATATAGACCCATCTGAGTTGTGTATCTGTGAGATTCTATTACAGTATAGGTTGAAGCTCTTGTCTGAGTTGTGTAACCTGTGAGGTTCTGTTGCAGCAAATGTATCTCTTTTCTGAATTGTGTAACCTGTGAAGTTCTATTGCAGCATAGGTTGTACCTCTTGTCTGAGTTGTATAACCTGTGAGGTTCTGTTGCAGCATAGGTTGTACCTCTTGTCTTAGTTGTGTAACCTGTGAGATTTTATTGCAGCATAGGTTGTACCTCTTGTCTGAGTTGTGTAACCTATGAGATTCTGTTGCAGCATAGGTTGTCCCTCTTGTCTGAGTTGTGTAACCTGTGAAGTTCTATTGCAGCATAAGTTACACCTCCTGCCTGAGTTGTGTAACCTGTGAGATTCCATAAGAGCATAGGTTGTACCTCTTGTCTGAGTTGTGTAACCTGTGAGATTCTATTGCAGCATAGTTTGCACCTCTTGTCTTGAGTTGTGCAACCTCTGAGATTCTATTGCAGCATAGGTTGTACCTGTTGTCTGAGTTGTGTAACTTTTGAGATTCTATTGTAGCATAGGTTGTACCTGTTCTCTGAGTTGTGTACGTGTGAGATTCTCTTGCAACATAAGTTGTATCTCTTGTCTGAGTTGTGTAACTTGTAAGATTCTGTTGTAGCAAAAGTTGTACGTCTTGTCTGAGTTGTGTAACCTGTGAGATTCTATAGGAGCATAGGTTGTACCTCTTGTCTGAGTTGTGTAACCTGTGAGATTCTATAGGAGCATAGGTTGTACCTCTTGTCTGAGTTGTGTAACCTGTGAGATTCTGTTGTAGCAAAAGTTGTACATCTTGTCTGAGTTGTGTAACGTGTGAGATTCTATTGCAGCATAGGTTGTATCTCTTGTCTGAGTTGTGTAACTTGTAAGATTCTATAGGAGCATAGGTTGTACCTCTTGTCTGAGTTGTGTAACCTGTGATGTTCTGTTGCAGCATAGGTTGTAACTCTTGTCTGAGTTGTGTAACCTGTGAGGTTCTATTGCAACATAAGTTGTACCTCTTGTCTGAATTGTGTAACCTGTGAGGTTTTATTGCAGTGTAAGTTCTGTCTCTTGTCTGAGTTGTGTGCCTGTGAGACTCAATTGCAGCATAGGTTGCTGCTCTTGTCTAAGTTGTGTAATCTGTGAGGTTCTCTTGCAGCATAGGTTGTACCTCTTTTCTGAGTTGTGTAACCTGTGAGATTCTATTGCAGCGTAAGTTGTACCTTTTGCCTGAGTTGTATAACCTGTGAGATTCTGTTGCAGCGTAGATTGTACCGTTTGTCTGAGTTGTGTAACCTGTGAAGTTCTATTGCAGCATACATTGTACCTCTTGTCTGAGTTGTGTAACCTGTGAGGTGCTATTGCAGCAAAAATTGTAACTCTTGTCTGAATTGTGTAACCTGTGCAGCATAGGTTGCACCTCTTGTCTGAATTGTGTAACCTGTGAAGTTCTGTTGCAGCATAGGTTGTACTTCTTGTCTAAGTTGTGTAACCTGTGAGGTGCTATTGCAGCTTAGGTTGTACCTCTTGTCTGAGTTGTGTAACCTGTGAAGTTCTATTGCAGCATAGGTTGCAGCTCTTGTCCGAGTTGTGTAACCTGTGAGATTCTATTGCAGCAAAAGTTGTACCTCTTGTCTGAATTGTGTAACCTGTGAGGTGCTATTGCAGCATAGGCTGTACCTCTTTTCTGAGTTGTGTAACCTGTAAGGTTCTATTGCACCATATGTTGCAGCTCTTGTCTGAGTTGTGTAACCTGTGAGATTCTATTGCATCAAAAATTTTAACTCTTATCTTAAATGTTTAACCTGTTAGATTATATTGCAGCAGAGGTTGCACCTCTTGTCTGAATTGTGTAACCTGTGAGGTTCTGTTGCAGCATAGGTTGTACTTGTCTAAGTTGTGTAACCTGTGAAGTTCTATTGCAGCATAGGTTGTACCTCTTGTCTGAGTTGTATAACCTGTGAGGTTCTGTTGCAGCATAGGTTGTACCTCTTGTCTTAGTTGTGTAACCTGTGAGATTCTATTGCAGCATAGTTTGCACCTCTTGTCTTAGTTGTGTAACCTGTGAGATTTTATTGCAGCATAGGTTGTACCTCTTGTCTGAGTTGTGTAACATATGAGATTCTGTTGCAGCATAGGTTGTCCCTCTTGTCTGAGTTGTGTAACCTGTGAAGTTCTATTGCAGCATAAGTTACACCTCCTGCCTGAGTTGTGTAACCTGTGAGATTCCATAAGAGCATAGGTTGTACCTCTTGTCTGAGTTGTGTAACCTGTGAGATTCTATTGCAGCATAGTTTGCCCCTCTTGTCTTGAGTTGTGCAACCTCTGAGATTCTATTGCAGCATAGATTGTACCTGTTGTCTGAGTTGTGTAACTTTTGAGATTCTATTGTAGCATAGGTTGTACCTGTTCTCTGAGTTGTGTACGTGTGAGATTCTCTTGCAACATCAGTTGTATCTCGTCTGAATTGTGTAACCTGTGAGCTTTTATTGCAGCATAGGTTGTACCTTTTGTCCGAGTTGTGTAACCTGTGAGATTCTATTTCAGCATAGTTTGCCCCTCTTGTCTGAGTTGTGTAACCTGTTTGTTTCTGTTGCAGCATAGGTTGTACCTCTTGTCCGAGTTGTGTAACCTATGAGATTCTATTGCAGCATAGGTTGTACCTTTTGTCTGAGTTGTGTAACTTGTGAAATTCTCTAGGAGCATAGGTTGTACCACTTGTGTGAGTTGTGTAACCTGTGAGATTCTATAGGAGCATAGGTTGTACCTCTTGTCTGAGTTGTGTAACCTGTGAGATTCTATTGTAGCAAAAGTTGTACGTCTTGTCTGAGTTGTGTAACGTGTGAGATTCTATTGCAGCATAGGTTGTATCTCTTGTCTGAGTTGTGTAACTTGTAAGATTTAATAGGAGCATAGGTTGTACCTCTTGTCTGAGTTGTGTAACCTGTGATGTTCTGTTGCAGCATAGGTTGTAACTCTTGTCTGAGTTGTGTAACCTGTGAGGTTCTATTGCAACATAAGTTGTACCTCTTGTCTGAATTGTGTAACCTGTGAGGTTTTATTGCAGTGTAAGTTCTGTCTCGTCTGAGTTGTGTGCCTGTGAGACTCAATTGCAGCATAGGTTGCTGCTCTTGTCTAAGTTGTGTAATCTGTGAGGTTCTCTTGCAGCATAGGTTGTACCTCTTTTCTGAGTTGTGTAACCTGTGAGATTCTATTGCAGCGTAAGTTGTACCTTTTGCCTGAGTTGTATAACCTGTGAGATTCTATTGCAGCGTAGATTGTACCTTTTGTCTGAGTTGTGTAACCTGTGAAGTTCTATTGCAGCATACATTGTACCTCTTGTCTGAGTTGTGTAACCTGTGAGGTGCTATTGCAGCAAAAATTGTAACTCTTGTCTGAATTGTGTAACCTGTGCAGCAAAGGTTGCACCTCTTGTCTGAATTGTGTAACCTGTGAAGTTCTGTTGCAGCATAGGTTGTACTTCTTGTCTAAGTTGTGTAACCTGTGAGGTGCTATTGCAGCTTAGGTTGTACCTCTTGTCTGAGTTGTGTAACCAGTGAAGTTCTATTGCAGCATAGGTTGCTGCTCTTGTCCGAGTTGTGTAACGTGAGATTCTATTGCAGCAAAAGTTGTACCTCTTGTCTGAATTGTGTAACCTGTGAGGTGCTATTGCAGCATAGGCTGTACCTCTTTTCTGAGTTGTGTAACCTGTAAGGTTCTATTGCACCATATGTTGCAGCTCTTGTCTGAGTTGTGTAACCTGTGAGATTCTATTGCATCAAAAATTTTAACTCTTATCTTAAATGTGTAACCTGTTAGATTCTATTGCAGCAGAGGTTGCACCTCTTGTCTGAATTGTGTAACCTGTGAGGTTCTGTTGCAGCATAGGTTGTACTTGTCTAAGTTGTGTAACCTGTGAAGTTCTATTGCAGCATAGGTTGCAGCTCTTGTCTGAATTGTGTAACCTGTGAGGTTCTATTGCTGCAGAAGTAAACATAGTCTGATGTACTGAGGCATCAACATTATATGACTGCAGTTCCAAAGTTACAATAATTGAAGTGTCTGCAAAATAGCAGTTGTTTATCAGTAGTGCTTTCTTATATACATTTTATATTTTATAAATAAAACAAATGGATGTAGGATATGGGCTGTAAAGGAGTGCATGTCTGTGTTACTGGTACAGTTTTTTCCTAGAAGGCATTCAAAGGCATCCAGGAGGCTGGTAATACAACTGCAGTGTTTTTTCTTGATTAGGAGCAATCCTGGTAAACATGCAGATGTTGAAGTCCTGTCTGGTTCATTGACTATATATAACCTCTTAAAGTTTGTGAAGCAGCTATCCATCAGAATTCCAGAACTGTTGTGGATGTAATAAATATTTTTATTATTGTTGTTATTATTATTATTATTGTTGTTGTTGTTGTTATTGTTATTATTTTATTATTGTTTTGTTGTTATCATTATTGTATTATTATTATTATTATTATTATTATTAAAGTATTAGCTGTGTGAATTTGTGTACTTTCACTGTACAGATTGTGAGGGATGAAATTTGTCCTGCTGGTGAGGGGTTCATCTCAAACAGCTTTTTTATTCCCAGAAATCATTTTACTAATTGTGAACATGATTTAAATGCAAAGTGATAATATTTTGCCAGCATAAAGCAAATGTGCACAAAAAGCCAGTGTGTAGGTGCAGACTGTATCACTTACATTGAAAAACTGTGCTGAATAGTCAAACATGAAATTGTGGTAATGACTACTAATCAGGTAAAATACACACAGTGAGTACTTGCAGATTTAAAAAGTGGTAACAAAAGACACTTTGTTCCCAGTTGTTGGAGTGTTTTTTTTTAAACAAGGCAAATTAAGTGCTTTTAAATTAACATGGATATAGGGAAATTGTAACACTTCTGATATGCAATAAAAAACACTCAGTGGTGGTATAAAATGTGTCTAATAGATGAGACGTAATTAACAGTATACAGCAGCCATAATTAATAGCATACAAGCATCTTTGTCCAGGTGAGAACTGAATTGAAATTAAATATTTCTTAGCTGTAGAACACAGAGTTGCATAAGCAGCCATGAGCATAGCAAGGTGGAAACAATGAATTTAAAGACCTTCTTTAGGCAGGAGTTTATTAAGCACTGAAGAGTATAAATTATGTAAAATATAGATTTTTTAAGAGAAGTATTGATACAAGAGGTATGCCAAAATTAAGTCCAGGTTCCTATGGACTATAAGGTACAGTTAGTAGTGTCCCATTATGACCTATAGAACGGAATATCACTAAATTTAACTTGTAAATAGAGCGACTAAGTATTCATAATAGGTTTGAAAGCTAACGTTGTCTTTGTTAATTTGGTATATAAGCTATGTTTATTTTTGTCAAAAGCATGTCAAGAAAATTCTGCCTGAAGTGAAACCCGAAGTGAAACCCATAATGATATTGACCATTGCAACAAAACCTTTGAAACATTGTTAAATATAGAAATCAAAGGTAAACATGTTTGAGAAGAAATCTACTGCAGAAAGATAATGCAAAATTGGGAAAGTGTTGGGAGTTAATTATTTTGCTCCCATTTAAGATGTTTTGATTCATAGTTGTGTACTAGGCTACTGGCCCTGGAGCTTTTACAAGCCTAGCCCTGAGAAGTGCCCTGGCATCGTGCCACCTGACGTTAGTTCCCAGTGCCTCTATCAAGTAAAGCCACTGCAGTGATCCCCGGGGTGAACTTTCTATTTCCCATCCACTCAAGATTTGTCATGAAGAGGGCCAGTGAGGTGCTCTGCTTGACATGTATGAGAAGTCTATTCCAGAGCATGGGCAGTCTCTGGGTTATGAACCTGTCCCTCCAGCATATTCTGTTGATTGTGGTAATAAGGTTAAGGTCTCTGGAGCATGTAGTGCAGAGGGATTGGGATTTCTTTAGATGTAGCATTTCTAACAGAGCTGGGTCAGACATGGCTTTGTAAGTCAAGCAGAGATCGCTTCTTAGTAGACCATATGAGACAGAGAATAGCTGGAGTTTTTTTCAGTCTATCCATGTAGGACATCTGTTTAAGGCCTAGGATCCTCTTCATGAGGCACTTTTGTGGCCTTTCCAGCTGTTGCGTGTGTCTAGTGAGGTACATGCCAAATGGGGCATTATACTAAATTATTGGCCTAATGAGGGAAGAGTAGAGGGAGACAATGACCTCTTTCTTCCTGGATGCAAAACCCTTGGTAATGAGATGTGCCACATAGAAGGACTTTCTTACTACAGTGGCAATGTGGTGGTCGAAGGGGAGGTTGCTGTCAACCTGTGTCCCCAGATCTCTTATAAAGTCTTCAGTGTTCAGTGGGCTCCCATCGATGTGGTAATTAGTGGGAACAGAGTTTTTCCCAAAGGGGATGATGACACATTTTTTGGCATTAAGGTTAAGGCCATAGTTTCAACACCAGTCATTGGTCTCAGTGAGGCCTTTCTGAAGGATGTATACATCATTTGGGGAGTTAATAATGGCTCCCAGCATGCAGTCGTCTGCGAACTTGGACAGCCAGAGTCCCTCCATGTTGGCCTGGACTTCTGAGAAGTAGATGCCCAACAGGAGAGGACCCAGGACCAATTCCTGTGGGACTCCACTAGTAACTGGTTGGCAGTCTAACTTGTAGTCTGCTCCTTTCACACTCTGGGTTCTCTCTGTGAGCCAATTTGCAACCCACCTAGTGATATAGTGGTTGATGCCTAGTTTGGTGAGTTTATCAATAATTCCTGAGTGGCGAATAGTATCAAAACCTTTGGCCAGATCGAAGTAGGCTGTATGAACTGCCTTGCCCTCATCCACAGCTCTGGTGACTGATTCAAAGAAGTCAACCAGGTTGAGTAGGCATGATCTACCTTTCACAAAACCAAATTGCGTGGGATCTAGAGTTTGTAGAGTCGCTATATCCTTGTTAATTAGGTCCATGATGATGCGCTCCATAGCCTTACATGTCAGACTCGTCAGGCTAAGGGGGCAATAATTCCCAGCGTCTGTAGTCACTCCCCCTTTATGGAGAGGGATGACTAGCAGTGCACCATTTGGTAGGGACAAAGCCTGAGGTGAGGCTGTGATTGAACAGGACACACAGATGTGGTGCCAGTTCACTTTGTAGTTCATGTAGAACACATCCAGTGATGTTTTGGGTCCCATGGAAGCTGTATTGTTGGCCTTGGACAATGCAGCTTTAACCTGTGCTGCAGTAATCCCTCCGGTATTGATTGGTCCTTTGGGGGGAGAGGAGTAAAGTTGGCACTGAATCTGTCGGCCAGTATGTGGGCAATATCTTTTGGCTCAGTATAGGAGGTACCATTATGCAGTAACTCATTGCAAACCTGGGTATTGCCGTGGAAATTCTTGATATAACTATAGAAGGCTTTGTGGTTGTTTTTAGTGTCTGCCGCAATTCTGCCTTCATAGCTGGCTTTAGAGGTTTTGATGAGGGATCTCAACTTTTTGTTGAGGCTAATAAGGGAATTTATCCAGTCTTGAGACTTCACCTTTTTCTGCAGTACTTTCTTCCTTCTGTTGTAGAGTTTATTAATGGCAGGGAACCACCAGATTGGCTTCCTTTTTTTTGGAGGAGAGCATTTTGGTTCTGTTGGGTATGGCTAGTTCCATGCATTTATGTACATGTTCGTACAGTGCATTGGTGTATTTGGCAGTCATGCATCTATTTTCCATTGACATGAGTCCTGTGACGTTAGCCACCTCTGTTTTTAGGAGCCCAAAGTCAGCTTTGAAGAAGTTTTCCATGGTGGTTTTTGCAGGGGGTGTGGGTGAGATGTGGATTTCCATGGTGATTAGATTGTGGTCGGATCTAAATAGGGAGGAATTGACTATTGGTGTTGAGCAACGGTTGCCCATGTTGGTAATAACCAGGTCAAAGATGTTGCTTCCTCTAGTGTGGGTAAGAATGAGCTGGTCCAGGGCATTGGAATTGATGATTTCCAGGAAGTGTTGGGCCAGTATATTGGTGCACGAGGAATTTTTCTATTTGATGGAGGGGAAGTTAGTCACCTAGTATGAGAGTGTTGGGTTGTACCCTAATAGTTTCCAGGGTGCTTAGGAACATGGAGTGAGAGTCTGGGGACATGGTTGGGGACCTATTGCAGGCTATGACCTGAATTGCCGTCTTACCCAATGTTAGTTGTACCTGAAATATCTCGGATGCGTTATGCTGGGCAACTAGTCTGGAGGTGCGCATATCCTTTATGAATATGGCAACATCACCAGCTTTGGAGCTTCGGTCCATGTTCTGGGGCTGAAAGGTGTGGAATGAGCTATAGCCAAATGGCACAGGGGTGCTTTCTGCTGCTTTAAACCAGGTCTCTGTTACAGCACAAATGACGCTGTTCTCCATTTTGAGGAGTGCTTCGAGCAAGTGCATCTTGAAATTTAGACTTCTAGCATTGAGCAGCATGACCCTCAGACTGCATTTTATTTATAGCTGTTACGGTGGAAATTTGGTCTTTGGAACATCACCTAAAAAAGGCACTGTAGTGGTGGCAAGAGCCTTAGCCAGTGTCTGGATTCCGAGGGGTGACAGATGCAGGCCACCTCTGGCAAAGCATCGAGGTCTGTCAGTCATGTCATCCCAAGCAGACAGAATCTGGATCCCCTTAGAATGACACCAAAAACTTAGCCAATTGTTTTCTTCTTGTACTGCTGTATTATTCTGGGCGACGGTAGGATGCCGCTCAGGGCTAGGGTCTTACCTGCCTGGGCCACATAATCTGAGAGTTCCTCCATGTCTCTTTTCATGTAGTCCAGGGAGGTGAGTCTCTGGTCATTCACACCCACATGGACAGCGACAGAGTCATACTTGTACTGGAGCGCCCTGAGTGTGTGTGTGTTATGTGTCAGATTCTGGCACCTGATAGACAGCTGACTGTTACTTTCTCCTTATTCAACCTAGTGAGTGGGACATCATTGTGTCTCACTATCAAGTCACCTATGATTAGTGTATTGGGCAAGCTATTTTTCTGCTATTAGGTTGAGGGGCACACTGTGTAGGTGAGCTGTGTCTTGTGGTTTTTATGGTCTTGTGGTTTTTATTGTGTTGTGGTTTTTATTATGTTGTGGTAATCAAGTGTGTTTCTGCCTTGGAGGTCTCTGCTGTTTAGGTAGATTTCTGTGGAGAGCCTCTTCGAAGGTGGGTGCGTGGTTTGTGTTTTTATGTGAGAGCTGTGATGGTGGGTGTTCTGGAGGGCTATGTGTTGCATGTGGTGTGGTGCAGGTATTGACCTTCTCCTCTTGACCAGCTATTCTGGTCTTGACTTGAGAGTGCATAGCTTCCAGTTTGGATATATAAGTGCATCTCTCACAAGTCTGAGTGTTGGGAGGTAAGAGGATAGGGTTGTCTTTGTACATGAGGCAGTTGCTACACTGCCTCAGAATGCTCAAGTTCACCAGGTTAATAGGAGAAAGCACAGGGAATTGACCTTTAGACATGTCAGGAGGTATGGTCATTATTAGTCAGTACTGGAGCTGTTTCCTTATATATTCCTTTTACAGGAAAAATGTCACTCAAGGTGTCTGAGTCTGTACAGAGCACTGCTAAACACTTGAGGGGAAACTAATACGTAGACCCTGAAAATTTAAGGATGAAATATTTAGGCAGATATTCTGAAGTGAGGAAGAAATGAATCAGTACTTGCTGAAAAATAAAGAATTAGCTTGTCAAGAATGATGAAAAGAGGGGAGTCGCATGAATGGCTACTGCCTGGCCACTGCTAATGCTGGTCTCAGCACAGCTTCACTCTGTTGGGATACAATACTCCTTTGCTTTTTCTGTCACCAGAAGCAAAATGTAAGCACCAATCCCAAGAAGAAAAGCAGGTCATGGCCCGTTTGGTAATCCACAATCTTGTCCCAGGTGATGCAAGGATCTGCAGGCTTGTAGCCTTTTTTCTGGTAGATGCCTCAAATAGCAACCAGACCAATCAGGTACGTTAAGCACAGACACTCACTCTCCAACCAGAAAGAGTCAGTAATCGGTGTACTCTGCTCCTACTGTCACCAGGATCAGAATATAAGCCCGGATTCCAATTTGTCATCTATAAAGCAGTCATTAAGCTTTCTGGTGATCAGCAGTCTCCAGGAAATAATGTAACTGCACTCCTTCTCTCACCAGGAGAAAACAGAAGCACTAAACCCAAGATGACTACCGAATGTGGTTTGTCCAATAACTGGTGGTCTTCTAATAGATGCTTAAAGGTAAGATGAAAAAAATGGTTTATCCTAAACACTGCAGTGTGCACTAGAGGAGTTAGATGTGAAAGTAGGTAACTTAATTTTACCTGTCTAAAAAGTTAAGTTTTAGTGGAGAGTCACTATTTTTAAAATGGCAAGATAGATTGAAAGGGGGTGGTCGCTTTTGCATTCTGGTACTAAGGAATACAGTAGGATGGCCAATAAATTTAAATAGTTAAAGGGGAGTGATTTCAGAAAATGATAATCTTATGCTTACTCACACCAGCCAGTAAAAGCAGAGAGGAAATGAGATATGTGGTTAAATTAACATAAGGGGCAGGCAACTAGAAAGACGGTGGTGTTTAAGAAAACAACAGTAACTGTGTGGGAGGGTGGGAAAAGTTTCTGGCTGACTCACAAGAGACAGAGCTGTGGTCTCCAAGTTTTAATATGCAGTTAAAAGCAGAATACAAGTAAAATAGTGTAAAGAAAACAAATCACAGTATACAAAATAGAAAAAGGCAATAAAGTAATATAAAATACAACAAATTAAAAAGCAAATTAACCTTTCCCTCAAAGCAAATTGTAGCAGAGTCTGGGTGAGCCTTTTCAGTAAAATTACACTCAATAGGTTAACAAAACTAGATCTTTTCAATAGGGATTTAATATATTTTATGAAATCAGTAAAGAATTTAGGGGTTGTGCAGTTGAAAGAGTTGCAATGTCTGGAAAATGTGTGGTGGATAGTTGTAACTGATAAATATTTTTATGCCAACCCTAAACCTAAGTGGGACATTAGACAGAATCATTCCTAGCAAAATGTGAAGCTCTAGAATGTTATTATTCTAGATATGATTGTACCATAAGAATTTAGGCAGTTTAAAACCTCCCAGATGTTTTGGAGAAAAAAGTTTGAGGTAAAAGAGACCGACCAACTTAGGGTGCTAGATAAATGGTTAACTATGAACCATACTAAACAGTAAAAGTTTTACATGGGTAGAAGATTTGATGAAAAATGACGAGAAAAAAAAATTTATTTTAGAAATCTTAGACAGTGGCATAGATTTCCATCTTCTCGATCAAGCAAAATATTATAATTTGCTTTTTCAGTGTTACGATTATAATTAGTAAAAGCTAAAAACACGAACAATACATGGAAGCAATAAGGACCAAAACAAAAAACTGTTGCATAAAATATATTGGAGAGCCAAAAAACGTTAAATACGCACTTTATTAATGCATTCAAAAGAAACACCACGATGTTCGTGTTTCACTGTTGCAGTCATTACACTTGGGTTATTCTGCTGGCAGGCTACCCGCAGTCTGCATGAATTCCAAAGTCTTGGTCCGGCGTCTGTTGCTGTCGCCTCTTCCCTGACGTCAGTGTGCCAGGGGTATAAAAGATGCAGCCATTTTCTCCAGTCATTCTTGCCGCACGGCGCCCAAAGCAAAAGCAGTTTGCAAGTGCCGGTCAGCCGACTCCTGAGATTTTCGAAATCGAATTTCAGATCCGAAGTCTTCAGTAAAGCTAAGTACCCCATTGGGGAAACTTTTTTCTTGCTCCAGACCGATGTCAGAAAAAGTTAACAATTGTATTTCTTGTGGGAAGCAAATACCTCATAAGGATTTCAACTCTTACTGTATACATTGCCTAGGCCCTGACTACGACGTTGCTAGTTGTCGGTTTTGTGCTAGATTTAACCAACACACTATTAAGCGTCTGTACGATTTTGCTTTTCATTATTTTGGCAGAAGGTTTAACTACATAATGTCGTCAGAAAAACCGATGACCGGAATTCATAAAAAACGCAAGGATAAAGACAAGAGCAAGCATCCGAGGTCCAAAACCGACGATGAAGCCTCTTCTAGGCCAGTCGCCGGTGCTCAGTGAGGTGCTTTCGCAGCCCCTGACTCCCGCTACCTCAGAGCCACAGGCTGCCTCCAACTCCCACGTGGAGACAGCTAGGCCTCTGGATACTCAAGGTATTGGTCCTTCGGAAATTAATCCCTCAGATGGGTCTGGAGCCGCTGAGCAGGCATCGGCTTCTGAGGGTGTCTTCAGACCTACACAACTTTATATAAAGCCTACTTCAGCATCCAAGACAGTCTAAAACAGTTTTAAAGACAAGGAAACCAGTACAGCATTCTCCAGGACAGGCTTCTATGCCTAAGAAACAGATGCTCAAAATGGCCGAAGACCTAACTACTTTGATCAGGGGTTCCCATCCCCCTCCTAATAAGAGGCCTAGGCAAGACACTGAATATGATTCCTCTGATCAGGTTTCCATTTCCTCTGATTCCTCTTCTGATCAGGGATATTCTGTTCCTCCCTATGAGGATTATGATGCTGAAGATTCTATTCCTTCAGCTTCTCCTCCTGAGGACTATTCTTTTGGGGAAACCCTGCACACCATGAGGGAGCATTTCCATTGGGAGAGCCAGGATTATTCAGATTCTAAGAAAAGACTTAGAGACTTTCTTTTACTTCCTCAGCACAGACCTCTTGCAATCCCCCCTGTTCTAGACATAGTAGATGATGATTTTTCAGAGTCCGGCCTGTCTCCAGATTTTTTACCTCCTGCCCCTGTTAAGCCGGACAGATACTACAGGGTCCCAGACTCCCATAAATGTCTTTACAAAAACCCTGCTGCTGACCCAGAACCTATCTCACAGGGTCCCAAAGGGGTCAAGGCTGCTTCCGCCAAAAACCCTGTCCCCTCAGACAGAGATTCTAGGGCTTTGGACAGATGGGGGAAAAAAGTTTACATTTCTGCTACCTTGGCTGTAAGGGCTTTAAATTGTCAGTTTCATATGCTCAAATATCAGCAATACTTAATGTCATTGTTAAAACAAAAAATTTTGACAAATTCTGAATGTTCTGAGAACAAAGATTTGCAGGATTTATTGCATGTAGCTGAACAAGTGGGAAAACGTACTTTGCAATGTGGCTATGATTCACTGGAGTCCTCGTGCAGGGCCGCTGTTTCAGGTTCTGTTATTAGAAGGCATGCTTGGTTAAAGGAACAGAATCTGCCTGATCATGTTAAAGCAAAATTATTGGATGCTCCATTACAGCATGATACTTTGTTTGGTGTTAAGGCAGAGGAGGTGTTAAAGAAAATGGATAAGGCAAAATCTATGCAGACAATAAAGGATTTCTTACAGGTACAGCCACCCAGATTTAGCAGGAACTGGCCCTCTAAGAATTGGTCCTTTCCGGTGTCAGACAGACCACAAAGAGGCAGATTCAGATGCCCTAGAGGCAAGCAAAAGCCCCAGGGCTCATACAGGCCCAAACAATGGGGTGCTTCTACCTCCAAAAGCGGAGAAGACAAATCACAGCCTTATAGAAAACAGTCCCAATGACTTCCCTCTGCCAATGCCAAGCACTTATTTTTTGGCAGCACCCTTAGGGGGGAAGCTAGCACTTTTTTCACAAAACTGGCACAAGATCACCCAGGACAAATGGGTCTTAAATATAGTCTCTCAGGGCTACAGGTTCCACTTTCACACCCTACCAAAGGCAAAAGGTATGCCAGACCTGCCACGCAATCAAGAGGCACAAAAACAAGTTTCATCTCTCATGGACATGGGGGCTATTCAGCCAGTGCCACAACAAGAGCAGGGACAAGGATTTTACTCAAGACTTTTCTTAGTACCAAGAAAGGACAAAGCCTGGAGACCAATTCTGGACCTGTCTATTCTAAATACTTTTCTGGACGTCCCAAAATTCAAAATGTTGACTGTACAGCAGTTTCTGCCCATGCTGGACAAGAAGGCTTCACTTGTAACTTTGGACCTCAAAGAGGCATACCTGCATGTCCCAATTAGACAATCTTGCAGAAGATACCTCAGATTCATAGCTGGCTCAATGCACTACCAATTCTCTGCACTGCCCTTTGGCTTATCTACTACGCCCAGGGTCTTCACAAAATGCCTGGCACCAGTAATTGCATTTTGCAGATAAAGAGGAATTCAAATATACCCCTACTTGGACGACTGCCTTATTCAAGCAAAGGACAAAGATATTCTACTACAGCATCTGGCGTTTGTAAAAAGATTACTAATTTGCCTAGGGTACACAGTAAATGAAAAGAAATCAAAACTAGTACCCTCTCAAGAGATAATATTCCTGGGTGCAAGCTTAAATTCAACTGCCCAGATGGCTTCTCACGCCAGACAAACAAAGGCATCTGATTTCTTACTTCAAAGACATGGCAACAAAGACCCAGTTATCTGCAAGAAAAATTCTGCAGGCTCTGGGCTACATGGCATCTTACATTCTACTAATTCCATATGCAAGACTGCATATGAGGAAACTACAGCGGTATCTAAAAAGTGTTTGGACTCAACATTGCCACAGCCTGGAAATAGTAATTACTCTCATTCCCTGCCTGCAACAGAAATTTCAATGGTGGGCACAGGACCCACTGACAGGCAAACACTAACAACAGATGCATCAGATTATGCCTGGGGGTCACACATGACAGGAAAATGTATTCAGGGCACATGGCCACAAACCAAATGCATCTTCATATCAATCAAAAAGAGATGCTAGCTGTACAAAATGCCCTGACAGCCTTCAAGGACCTACTTCATCCAGGACAACTACTGATAAAGACGGACAGTACTACAGTCATGTGGTACATAAACAAGCAAGGGGGCACACATTCCTACCCCCTCTGCAGGCAAGCCATGACTTTGTGGAACACAGCATTGACTTATCAAGTACATCTGCAAGCACAATTCCTGCCAGGAAAGACAAATACTTTGGCAGACGAACTAAGCAGAAACCTCATGGATCCTCACGAGTGGAAACTGGATCCACAAATCTTCAACATAACAGGGAAATGGGGATGCCCAGACATAGATCTATTCGCCTCCCCTCACAACTGCCAGCTACAGAGATTCTGCAGTCGGACTTATCACAAGCAAGCATGGAAAGTGGACGCCCTTTCATTCAGCTGGAAAGCCCTTACAGTATATGCCTTCCCTTCTCTGCCTCTCCTCTCCAAGGTACTCCTAAAGGTCAGACAAGAGAAGCCAAAAATGATACTGATTGCCCCAGACTGGCCACGCCAGCACTGGTACCCAATCCTAAAAAGCTTGCCTCAAGACCCAGCCTGGACATTGCCTCTAATACCTCATTTGCTACCCAACAGAACAATCAGATCCTGCACAGCCAACTCTGAACCCTAAATCTGGCTGCATGGTGGATAATGTAATCATTCAGAACACACCTCTCTCTAAAGCAGTAATGGATGTTATTTTGGAGGCCAGGAGGCCCAGCACCAGAAAATCTTATGCAGAAAAATGGAAGAGATTCTGTGCTTGGAACCAAGTGCAGGGAATTGACTCGCCTGAACAAAATATTCCTCAGATTTTGCAATACCTAACTGAGATGCTGGACAAAGGCCTATCCTTCTTACCAAATAAGATCCATGCCTCTGCCATTTCAGCTCATTACAATACGGACCCACCTATTTTTTCTCATCCACTGCTAAGACAGTTTCTCAGAGGGGCCAAAAACATAAGACCTCCAAGGAGAGCTCCAGTACCTACGTGGGACCTCAATTTTGTCTTGGAAAAACTCACACTGCCTCCTTTTGAGCCAGCCAATACTGCAGAGATAAAATACTTGTCATGGAAAACCGCTCTTCTCCTAGCAATAACTTCAGCAAGAAGAGTCTCAGAGTTACAGGCACTTATGGCTGTGGAACCTTTTATTATTTTCCATCAGGACAGGGTTTCTCTAAGGACAAACCTGACATTTATGCCTAAGTTAGTGTCGTATGGTACATTTGCCTACCTTTTACCCAAACCCACAGAATAAGTGGGAGAGACTTCTGCATACTTTGGACATACACAGACAGCTATGCTTTTACTTGGACAAGACTAAAGCCTTCAGAAAGACTGAACAACTCTTAGTGGCATTTCAAAGCAGACCGTTTCAAAATGGATAGGCCACTGCATTCGTTTCTGCTATTCACAACATGGCAAATCAGTGCTCAAGGGCATTAGGCCACATTCTACCAGAGCAGCAGCCACTTCAGCATCCTTCCTCAGAGGAGTACCAACCAAGGATATTTTGGAGGCTGCAACATGGACTTCAGTGCACACTTTTACAAAGCACTACCATTTACCTCTCTACTCTAAATCCAGAGCAGGCTTTGCCACTGCAGTTCTGCAGGGCCTCATAGCCACTCCAAACTCTATTTAGGCCCAGCCACCCAACCTCATCTTTGGGATTCAACCCAAGTGTAATGACTGCAACAGTGAAACACGATGAACATAGTACAGATGTGTACCTACCATAAATGTAGATGTTCGAGTGTATTCACTGTTGCAGTCCAGGTTACCCTCCCACCACCCCCCTTTTTCTTTGCTGGGACTTATCTGTACCTATCTATTCTATACAACCTATGTGGTGTATTTGCTTGTAGATGAAGGTTATGTGCATGCTTTTTTATGATCATAATTTTTACAGCCAACCTTTTTGGGGGCACCTGACATCTGGGGCAAGAAACACTGAAGAAAATGGCGTCGGCTGCATCTTTTATACCCCTGGCGCACTGACGTCAGGGAAGAGGCGACAGCAATCGACGCCGGACCAGGACTTTGGAATTCAGGCCGACTGCGGGTAGCCTGCCAGCAGGATAACCCAAGTGTAATGACTGCAACAGTGAATACACTCGAACATCTACATTTATGGTAGGTACACAACTGTACTTTTTCATTGTTCAGCTTATTGCTTTCAAGTGCCATTCGTGTTTTTAGTAGTACGTGCACTTTACTCTTCTTTGTGGTTTGGTGCGATTATAATTGGAATATGTCTGTGATAATTATAGCAATAGATTATCTTTTGGAAAAATTCTTAAGGTTGCCGCAAAGCAGGGAAGTGTTCAAGATATGATTAGATGGGAAGAGGTTAGATATACTGCAGTTAACCTGGTAATTAGAAATTAATTTGAATAAGTAGCAACAGTGTCTAAAATTTTGAGGAGGTCATTATTAAGGAACTAGAGGTAAAGGTTTGATAACATCCACAAGCTATGTTAATGGAATTGTGGTCCCATTATTTCAAGTGTAGTACCCATCAGATTTGTGCCCAGGAAACCCTAGGCGAGGCTCAATGTAAACATTGAAAAAGTAGGAAAGTATATGGTATCCTTGTCTTGTTCCATTCAAAGCATATATTGAGTGCGAGTATATACTGTTAATTTATCGGGATGGCGAAGGATTTGAATACAAAACTTTAACTACCTTAATAAATGACTGAGGAAACCCCTTTGTCCATTGTTAAAAAGGGGAATGAGAAGTTGACCATATGAAATGCTTTGGTAGAATCTGTGGCAAAAGTGAATATAATGTATCAGCACAATTAGTATAATAAGGATTTAAAAGTTAGAGTTGAGGGTTGTCTTGATTTAAGAAGACAGAATGAAGAGTAAGATAATATGGAACATGATACTTTGAATCCTTTTAGCCAGTACTGCTGCATATATTTTCAAATATAAGACAAGGCAGAGAGACAGGTATGCATCCCAGAGACTCTCCCTTCTCTGGAACTGGCTCTTCATTCATGTAAACCAATAATTAGAAAACTTTAGGACGTCAGTCTCTTGGGCATGGAAAATGAACATTTTTTAGTCTGCTTAAGTAGAAGTCAGATATACCATCTGACGAGAGAGTTTAAGAAATGCTGGTAAGATTCTGCAACTTTTCTAAAAAATGTTTTATAAATGTCAGCTGAGAAATCATCTATGCTGTGATATTTAAGATTTATGAGAGTTAATATCATCATATCTAATGTTATTTTCATTTGTTCCTCAATGAATGGGTCTCTGATCCGACCTCAGATCCGACTCAGCAGTTTTCTTGTAGATTCTTGCATCCGACTCTCGAGCTCCTCCCTTTACCCATAATACCCCTTATCACTACATTACCTTAGATCTCGTTTGCCACTGTAAAGATTTGCTCAGGATTGTGTTCTGTTGAGCTCTGGGTTGCCTTTGATAGGTTTTGTGATTAAAAAAAATAGAATTTATCTCCTATTCGTTTTAGTAAATCGCTTCTTTAGATAACCCTTCCTCTCTTTACTCCTTCCAGTAGTTTTTCTATTCTTTTTTCTTTACTTTTTTAAAGGTATTTCTTTTTACCATAGTTTGTATTGGCCTTTCTTTACCTTACTTTCTAAGGTAATCATTGTTACCATCGTTGGTAAACTTTCTACCTGTTTAAAAAAAATGTATGTATTAGTTATTAGAATATGATTTGGTGTTTATTGTTGTTGGTATGACTGAGAAGCCTATCAGGTTAAAAGTGCACTTCCTGTGGGCATAAGATACCCAATTCTGATGTCCACAGGGAGTGTGTTTATTATTTAGGCCCTTCCCATTTAGAAGTGCCTTCTGAAATCTGTGCGGGATTTAATTCGAGGGCTATCCGTGACAGATGTAATAAGTAGGTCCTGAAGGGCCTTTTGCCTGCTTCTTCTTCCACAGTTTCTACTTCAGGGGCTCAAACCCCCCCCTCCAAAAAGCAGAAATCTTCAGAGCCCAGGAGGCATAGGAAGCGCTCTCCTGCATGGTCTCCAAGATCCACTGCATTCTCAGAGCATTGGATTTGAGCTCTAAGCCTCATCACCCTACTCCACAGGGACATCCAGCCCATAAGAACTTCCAGGCAGTTCCTGTTTAGGAACTTCCCGTTTCTTCTGATAACTTTCCAGAGCATCCCATTGAAGAGGTCCCTTGGAAGAGATTGTATAAAAGGAGGCACTTAGATTCCGGTCAGGAATCTTTGACTTTTGACTAAAGACACAGATTTTGATGAGGGGGATGGGTCCCCAGGGTCACCACCAGGGGATGTCTTCTTCAAAGACATTTTAGAGATCCTGCACCAAAAAGGGGGTTGGTCCTCCCAAAGCCCTTCTGAAGAGGAATCATTGTTCTTGGAAGCCTTCGGGTCCGGCCCATCTATGTCTTGGGTTACCTGCCCGACAGATGACCTGATATACCTTGTCTCCTGCGAGGTTTGGAAGGAGCCAGACATCTTACAGCCTATCCCCATCGACCAGACAAGATCCTTGCAGCCCCTAAAGAAAGGTAGTTTTGGAGTAAGGGAATCCTAGTAAATGCTATGTTTGTTACGGCAGCCACCAAAATGGGACTAGCTGAGCAGAGTTCCACTGTCCATCCTCCTAACAGAGAGTCTAGGGTGCTGGACAGATATGGAAAGCATGTTTACAATTCAGCGACCTTTGCCTTGTGGTCATTTAACTACCTGGCACACTTTACTAGGTTACAGAGGGACTTAATAAAGGATAAAGGAATTCTTTAATTCTTCCCTGGGGTCCATGTTGGCAGAGGAAGAGAAAACGTATTCCTCCCAACTGGCCACCCTACAATCTATATCGAATGCATCCATGTGATTAATTTTTCATGCAGATTAATGTTCCTCATGGGCTGCTGGTTCAGGCATAGTCATTAGGAGACATGCCTGGATGAGATTGTGTGATTTTGCAGAGCCCTTTAAATCCTCATTCATCAATGCGCCCTTTGATGGATCTTCCCTTTTTGGTACCACAGTTAAAGATGCACTTTCCAACAGTGATCAAGATGGAAAGACCTTGTTTGCTGTTGGAATCCATTTCTGTACCCTGCAAAGATCTTTTTCCAGGAATCAATGCGGTGGTAAGAAAATGTGTTTCTGAAAATCTCAAGGACCTTTTCAAGACTCACATGGGGATTTTTCTCCCAGAGGCAGAGGGGGAAATAACAATAGAAGATGCCATCCTCGTGGCAGAGGGGGCCTGCAGAGAAAAGGATCCCCAGGCTCTTTCTCAGGCAGGCCCATTCAGCGCTCCTAAAAGATTGCCTGACTGTTCTTCTCTGTAGACAGTCAGAGGATGCTTGTCATTGTGCCTAAATGCATGAACAGCCATCACAAAAGATTCTTGAGTGCAACTGATTATATCCATAGGACATTTCATTTCCTTTTCACAAAGTCCTTCACAAAAGAGCTGTCTCCCCGATGTTCCACTCAATCTTAGGGTGTTGGCAGCTCTAGAAATTCAAAAGCTGTTAGAAAATGAGTCATCCAAGAGGTCCCAGCAGACCAGTCAGGATTTGGAATTTACTCAAAGTTTCTTTTAGTGCCAAAGAAAACAGGAGACCTGAAACCTATTCTGGATCTCTGTCTTCTAAATCAATTTGTGAAGAACTCCAAGTTCTTGATGGTCGCAGTTCAGTCCATTCTCCCTCTTTTACAGAAGGGTGACTGGATGTGCTCTATAGATCTTCAAAATGTGTATTGCCACTTCAAAATAAACAGTCAGTCTCAAAGTTATCTGCACTTTCAGCTGGGAGCTAGTCATTACCATTTCAGAACCCGCCTGCCCTTTGGTCTCACCACAGACCCCAGGGTGTTCACCAAATGCATGGCAGTGGTGGCAGCTCATCTCAGACTGCATGGATTCATAGTGTTTCCTTATTTATATGACTAGCTCCTTTCTGCACCAACCACGCATCTCCTAGGGAAGGTCAGGTATTACTTACTACAGTTGTGTTCATTTCTAGGGATCATAGTCAGTATTTACAAGTCCCATCTTCAACCAGTTCAAGTCTCGGAGTTTATAGGATCTCACCTGAATACTCAGTCACATCACACTTTTACCCCAAAGCAGAGTTCATATCTTAAGATTGCATGTCAGACAGATACTACAGCATTCTTCTCCGGCAAGATTGGTTGTTCAAGCCTTAGGTTCGATGGTTGCAGTGATCACCCTGTTACCACCAGCTCACCTTCACAGGAGAGTTCCTCATTGGACCCTGTCAGTGCAATGTTTGATGCTTTGGTACCTTTTCAAAAATCCTATACAAATTTTGTGAACCTCCAAAGACTCCTTACTTTGGTGGATGCAGGTTAATGAGGATGGTTAGGGAAGTCCTTTTATCCTTCCTTTCCTGATAGCCATGTTGACCACAGACGCCTCCCAGTTGGAGTTGGGGGGCATTTCTTGGGATGGGCTGTTCAAGGCATGTGGTCTCTAGAAGAGACCAATTTGCATATCATTGTTTTAGAGATGAGAGTGGACCTATTAGCATTGCAGGCATTTCAGAACTCTCTCCCTCTACGAACAGTTGCTATCCAGACAGACAATATGTCAGTGGTTTGATACATCAGCAAATGCTGAGAAGCAATGACAGTCTGGCAGTGGGTAATCTCCTCCAACTGCTTTCTTGTAGCAATGCACATACTGGGGAAATCCAAAGTTTTAGCCGAGAAGCTCAGCAGGACCTTCCTGATGCTGGATGAGTGGTCTCTGATTGATGTAGTATTAGAAATGATTTTTCGCCAGTGGGGTCAAACTTGCTACAACCTTTTTGCCTCTCCCTTCAAGTGCAGCAGGTCCTGTACCATAATTCCCCCTCAGGGGGAGTTACTGAGACATGCTGTAATTCACACTTGGCCCTCTGGTCTCCTGTATGCTTATCCTCCCTTCCCCTTAATACCCAAATTTCTCCAGAAAGCACAATGGTTGAAGAGCAAGTTAATTCTCATTGCCCCTTCTTTCTGGCCTCTGCAGATGTGGTTCCCATTCCTATGGTCTCATCTCATATATCCACCTTGGACACTGGACCCCAGTCCAGATCTACTATCACATCAATCAGGGATGATTTATCTGGACATTTAAAGCCTCAAATTGGCCACATGGTTTCTCCAATTCCAATGATGGCTAGACGGTCCTGGTGTTCATCTTCGGTTCGCCAAATCTTATTTTCATCCCAGAAACTTTCTGAGAAAATTTATAAGAATAAATGGAAGACATTTTTGTATTGGGCAGAACAGAGAAAGTTGGATCATTTTACCATTCCAATTCCTGTTGTGTTAGAATTTCTTGCTTCAGTCTTTCAAAGTGGTGACAGTTTCTCCACCATGCAAATTCCACTCAAAGCCATCTCTAATTACCACATAGGACATAATATTTTCCTACTAGCCTGTTCTAAAATATGTAAGGCATTCCTTAAGGGTACCCTGCTGATTAGACCTCAAAGGATCCTACTCCACCTTGGGATCCTAATGTTCTATTACAAACTTTAATTCACTCCCCATTTTGAGCTGTCTGCTAAGTCAGAATTAAAATTTCTCTCTCTTGGAAAACAATTTTCCTTGTTGCTATTACATCTGCGAGGTGAATTTCTGAACTCCAAGCACTCTCTTCAAAACAGCCTTATTTGATTGCACATAAAGACAGAGTGACTTTATATACAAATCCTTCCTTTATGCCAAAAGTTGTTTGAGTCAAATACAAGTCAAGTAATCAATTTTCCAGTCTTCTTTCCAAAATTTTCAAAAAGGGATAATACATGCTCCATCTTTTAGATGTACATAGACAACTTTGTTTTTACCTCCAGAGAACAAAAGACTTTAGAAAACCTGATCAGTTGTTTGTTTCCTTTGCAAAAACAAGTTGGGAAAATTAGTATCCAAAGTTATCTTAGCAAAATGGATAACAGCTTATATTTCCATTGTCTGTTCTCTTTGAGGATTGCCCTTACCCAAACCTCCTAAAACTCATTCGGCTAGATCATGGCTATAGCATCTGCTTTTTGGGCCAGGGCTTCCACTGATGATATTTTTGCTGCAGGCCCTTGGTCCAGTTCTCATACATTTGTTGCTCATTACAAGTAAGATATTATCTCCAGGAACAGGGCTGCTTTTGGTTCTGCAGTTATCTGGAATATCTTTCCATGGGGGCCACCCAAAATTACCGTAGCTGAGGACTCTGTTCCATTTATTGAGGAACAAATGAAAATGACAACATCAGATATTAAAGTGATGTACTCACCATAACTTTGCATCTGTGTTGTCCATTTTCAGTTTTCCTCAACTTCTCACCCTCCTTCCCCCATCCTGATGAGGTAAAGGGAGGAGCTCCAGAATCAGATCGGAACACGTAAAAGAAAACGGCCGAGTCTGGTCCAAGGTCGTATCTAAGACCCGTTCATTGCGGAAGAATCAAAATGGACAACACAGATGCATAGTTTTGGTGAGCACATTAATTTATTTCAATTTGCATAATTTTATCAGTTAAGGAAAGAGTCTGTAGAAAAGGAAGTCTCGAGATTAAGCTGGTCTAAGAAAGAGTTAATTTGATATTGCTTAGGATCTTAAGAAAAACTAGAATACAAATTTTGAAAAATATCAGAAGTATTGACAGTAGAGAAACGGTCTTTAATAATGGTGTATTTAACTTTCAGCGCAGCAATATAATTACTGTGTTTCTGCAAAGTATCTAGTAGGGATTTATGCCTGTTCAGAAAAGTAGGTAATTGTCTTTGCTTCAAACTATTAGAACCGGGCATTAGGAGTTAGCATTCAGTTTAACTTGGAGCTCTTTCAACTGATTTTCAGTGCATCATTCAGGGAAGTTAGTGTTTTCCAAGTTTTTAATTCTGTTATGATGATCTGTCTGTTTTGATTTCTGTTTCTTTAGGAAAGAAGTCTATTTAAGACAACTGTCAATTTGGCCTTGAAAGTGGCCTATAAATACTTTTTCCCTTAGGAGGAATTGGCACTCGCTAATACCAATTCTGTATAGCTTCTAAGATGTCTTCAGTATGAGAAATCATTAGCAAACTGGTGTTTAGAATCCATATCCTTGTTTATTGTTTGTCATACAGTGGAAACTTAAGGGGTTTTAGAAGAAGATTAATATCTGAGTGGTAAGATAGATATCTAGGTTCAAGAATATAATCAACAGTTGATGAAAATGGAGATCTTGAAACTAAGTAAGTCAGTATGCGACAAAGATTTGTGCTGGGCAGAAAAAAAGGACTGTTTTTCATTAGGGTAAGCCAGCTAGATCAAAATATCCAACAAAACAGTCTAGCCCATAAAATCCAACTTGCATTGTTTTAACCTTTTTCATATCTGTTGCTACTCTGAAATTGTTGTTGTGTTTTGTTGAGGTAACAACAACCTGGGACCACCATATTTTACTCCGTTGGTTTTTGGCCATGTGACTCTGTTGGAGCAGGGTAATATTTCAGTCAGACTTATAAAAGGGCTGAAACAAATTTTTTTTTTTTTTTTTTTTTTTGTAGAACGCAGATGCTATTTAAATGCCAGGATAGAACATGTAGCAAAAAAATTACATAGCAATGTGTTAAAGTAGTGATGTACGAAGAATGTAGAATTAAACTAAGGGAAGGAGCAAATTATGTAGCAATAAATAGAATCTGTGGGAGTAATACATGCAGAATAATGTAGTTCCTTCTCTGTCCTTGTCTGACTGTATTTCTTCCATTGAATTGTTAAGTCTCCACCAACATCTGGTCCTATGTGTGAGAGTAACATTCTGCTGGCTCAGTGACTGCCTGTACAAAGTATTATGTCTGTGTACCTGAGGGTGACACAAATCACTACTTCGCTCTGAATTTCTTTTTGCAGAGCAAATCCACAGATAGTGTTTTAGAATTAAATGAAGTGGACCATTCATTGGCACACTGCACATTGAGTACCGACTTTTGTACATTTTCTAAGAAATAGTGAATGCATATGAGGCAGCTTCAGCATTTGAGAATAATCTTGGAGGATACAACCACATTAGGGCTAACTATATGGCAGTGTAAACATTAGCTCTAAGTGATTTGGTCATGTTGACTGACTAATTTGTATATAACACCCCAAAAATGGGGAAAATGGGGTTGATGGCAATAACTGTGCTCAGGAGAGGGAGTGAGGTTCAAGGGAAGGCAGGAACTGAAAAAAATATTCAGTGTTGTAGTTAATGATAAATGTTAAAAAGAAAACGTGTAATTCATGAAAATAATGGAAAATGTCTTATTTTCTGTTAATGTATGTATAGCTGTGTCAATGCAGAACTATGTAAAGATTTAATAAAGCTGATTAAAAAAATAAACATGCTAACAAAAGTGTTCTGAAAATGTCTGTATGTGTGTCTCTCTTCTCTCTATATATACAAAGAGACACACACACACACACACACTGTGTATAGTATACCCCCTTTGGGAAAAATCATGTACATGAATTACCACATAGGTGGCTGTACATTAAACACTCAGTATGATAAGAGATTTAGGAACACAGGTGGACAGTGGTCTCAGCTTCGATAACCACATCGCCACAACAGTCAGGAAATCCTTCTGTGGCACACCTCATCACTAAGGGCTTTTCATCCAGAAAAAAGGAAGTCATTGTTCCACTGTACTCATCCCTCATTAGACCCATCATAGAGTGCAATGCCCCATTTGGTATGTACCTCACAAAACATCTGCAACATCTGGAAAGGCTGCAGAAACAACTCACTAAAAGAATCACAGGCCTAAAGCAGATTCCCTATGCTGACCGACTAAAAAAACTCCAGCTATACTCTGTCGCATATCGTCTACTCAGAGGCAATCTCTGCTTAACATACAAGGCCATGTCAAACCCAGAGCTATTGGACATGCTACACTTAAAGAAATTCCAATCCATCAAAGCCACACGCTCCAGGGACCTAAACCTTGTCATCACAATGAACAAAACATGTTGGAGGGATAGATTCCTGACCCAGGGACTCCCCATACTCTGGAATAGACTGCGCATATATGTCAAGCAGAGCACCTCCTTGGCCCTCTTCAAAAGGAGCCTTGATGACTGGATGGGAGATAGGAAATTTACCCCAAGGATCACGTCAGTCACCCTGCTAGACAGGGGTCCAGGGAAGTAAATATTATGGGAAGAAATAGCCAGGGAATTGTTATGGCTAGGCTTGTACAGGCGCTAGGGCGGTTAGCCTAGTACCAACCTATGAACACACACACACACGTGTGTGTGTACTCATTTTAAATTAAACACCAAATCCATTGACTTTGCAAATGGTGGCACACTAATATGCATATGTCAAGCAACAATCTAATCTACAAAGACTGTAGGACGTGGTGCTTCATTGCTTGTTAATGTACCAAATAACTGTGGTATTTTCTGTGAATACTTGGAAAGGACCCAGAGTCCAGCAATAATGTAGAGACTGAAGAGCTAGAGTAAGGGTCCTCAGCTAATTTAAGTTGATGTGATCCTTTATTTCTGTGTGGGACCATAGCCTTTGATCCCTAATGCCTTTGGAGCAAGCACCACATGCTAAATCTGAGGCATCTGTCAAATGATCTTGGCAAGGAGAAAGAAGAAAAAGAAGAATCCCCAGATTTAAGGTAACCTAGGCTTTCCATCAAGAAAGCTCCTTTTTGGTCTCAGAGTTCCACTATATTTTACATTCATCAGACCTGACATTGAGTACAGTGCCCCCTTTGGTATATACCTAACCAGCATGTTCAACAGTTGGAACGTCCACAGACGTACCTCACTAAAAGAATACAGAGAATAAGTAACATACCCTATGGAGACGGCCTCAAGGCCCTATCCATGTGTTCTGTCTCTTACAGGCTGTTGAGGGGAGATCTATGCCTGACATACAAGGCATTGTCAGACCCCACTCTGATGGACCTCCTGTATATCCACAAAACAAACAGCACCAGAATTACCTATTCTAAAGACTTAAACTTTGCCTGTGATATAAATAGGACCTGTTGGAGAGACAGGTGTATGTATCCCAGAGACTACCTCCTCTCTGGTACAAGCTCCCCATCCATGTAAAGCAGAGTTCCTCCCTATCCCAATTCAAGTGTAACTTGGACAATTGGATGGAAACAGGAAATTCATCCCTGGTTTGGCAGCTATGTCTCCAATGGACATAGGAGCCTGAAAGCGGTTCATCTCCCATACCCCTGCTTGTAAATGTTTCACCTCCCAAGTCCCTTCTTACACTTATCAAGAGTACCAAAACTTGTCAGAGATTTGGGATGTATGGCTAGGCTTAAAAAGGCCCTTGTGGTCGTTAGCCTAGTAGACATCTGTGAACCTATGATGTTGAGACCAAAATGACCTCAGATATCATTGACCCTTCCTCATATGCATTTTGGCTGTTGGAACCATCTGAATCATAGAAGCCATGTATCCCAGAGTTCTGAAAAACTCCCTTGCTGCTGTCATGTCCCAAGACAGAAGAGTCAGAAAATAGTCCATTAGGAACAATACCTTGTCTTCTGGAAGAAATACAATCACTGACACAATATTTGTCCTGCAATTCAGGAAAATCTGATCCCGAGACAGAATCAAGCAAGTCTTCTTTAGGTTCAAAATGAACCCCAGCCTGGCAAAATGGTCAGTCACAAAATACAAATGAGTTGTAAGGAGCCTGAATGGGAAAAATGTCTAGATAAGGAAAAAATTGAATAGCTTGAAGACTCCAAAAAACAATCACAGGAGCTAAACACTTTGTGAATATCCTTGAGACAGTAGAAAGATCAAATTGTAAAGCAAAAAAAAAAAACTGAAAGTGTTATGAAGAAGCGCAAAAAAAGTAACCATTTCCTAAAAACTTGGCACTTGCTCTGGTAATTGTGACATTGCTTTTTTATTTTATTTTCATTTGTTTAGCAGGAAAGTGGGCTTAAATGGCCTGTTTTCAGCGGAGGCCCAGGGTGGGAAAGCTGCACAATATATACAACAGAAGTTCCAAGATGCATTGATTCACTAGTACAGTAGTTGAACAATAGATAGTAAATGAAAATGTATTTAAATGTAGGAACCATGCATAAAGGAAAAAAGTACATAGATAAGTCAGATAGTACAAATAAAAAATAAATTAACACTAATTTATAATATTTGTCGATAGAAACTGATGAGCAAAAAGAAAAAGTGGTAATAGGCACAAAAAGAGGAGTATAAACTGGTGCATTAGGGGCAGTTGGTTCAAAAGAGGGAAAAGAAGAGGGAAAGTGAAGAGAAAAAGAACTACATGAAGAACATGATTAGCCTGGCTTACAGCAGGAACAAAGCCAGGTGTTATTTATAGGTTCATAGGTAGGTACTAGGCTATTGGCCCAAGGGCCTAAGTAAGCCTAGCCAACAAAGTTCCCTGGTTTACGACAACCCAAGAAAGTTAATTTCCTGTGCCCGTGTCGAGCAGAGCCACAGAAGTGATCCCCAGGGTGTATTTCCTATTTCCCATCCACTCATCAAGATTTTTCTTGAAGAGTGTTAATGAGGAACTTTGCTTGACATAGATGGGCAGCTTGTTCCAGAGTATGGGAAGTCTCTGAGACAGGAATCTATCCCTTCAGCAAGTCCTGTTTATTGTGGTGACAAGGTTTAGGTCCCTAGAGCATGTAGTTTGGAGGGATTGGGATTTCTTTAGGTGTAGCATGTTCAACAGCTGTGGGTTTGACATAGCTTTATATGTTAGGCAGAGATCACCTCGGAATAGGCGATATCCGTGTAGGGCATCTGTTTGAGGTCAGTAATTCTCTTTGTGAGGTACTTCTGTGGCCTTTCCAGCTGCTGCAGATGTCTTGTGAGGTACATTCCAAAAGGGGCATTGTACTCTATAATGGGTTTAATGAGTGTCGAGTAGAGGGGAACAATGACCTCTTTTCTTCCTGGATGAGAACCCTTTTGTGATGAGGTGTGCCATGTAGAAGGATTTCCTGACTACTGTGGCAATGTGATTATCAAAGGAGAGACTACGGTCCACCTCGGTCCCAAGGTCCCTTATCACACATTCGGTGTTAAGACTGCCGCCTATGTGGTAGTTCATGGGTACAGAGTTTTTACCAAAGGGGATAACGATGCATTTTTTGGCATTGAGCTTGAGGTCATGGCTTTGACACCAGGCATCTGTCTCAGTCAGGCCCTTCTGTAGGATGTCCACATCATTTGGGGATTTGACTATAGCTCCTAGGTTACAGTCATCTGCGAACTTCGTTAGCCAGAGGCCTTCTGTGTTAGCCTGCACTTCAGAGAAGTAGATACCAAACAGGAGAGGTCCCAGGGCTGAACCTTGTGGTACTCCACTTGTCGCTGGTTTGAAGTCAGATTTGGAGTCTGCAAGTTTTACAGTGTGGGTTCTGTAGGTGAGCCAGTTGGCAACCCATCTTGTGACATAGAGATTTATACCTAGTTTAGTGAGTTTAGCTATAATTCCAGAATGGGGGATGGTGTCGAAAGCCTTGGCGAGGTCAAGATGTGGGATAACTGTTGCTGTGCGCCGTTCTACAGCAGAAACAAAACCAGGTGTTATTTAGTTGTTCCCTAAGCAGTAATTTGAATGTGGAAAGGTTGCTTGTGCTGAGTATGTTCTGTGGCATAATGTTCCAAGGGTTTGCTATTATGTTGGAATATAAAGAATCTCTGTGACTAGTATTTGATTTAGTAACTTTTAGAAGTATTTTTTGAGGATCTTCGTGTTCTGCTATTGGAGTAAGGTTGAACAAGATTACTAAGAACTGGGCAGTTGTCTGGGTGATACAGGGTGGAATGGGCTAATGTTAGTTGGTGAAAGGTTAATAGGTTAGGTAGTTCCATCCAGTTTAGTTGGCGTGGAGCTTTGCAGTGATGAGATCTTGATGGGTGGTTGGAAACAAGTCTGGCTACTTTATTGTAGCAGAATTCAAGTTTAAGTCACATTTTCTTATGTTTGTGAATATTGGTGAGGCATATAAGAATGTAGATAGTAGGTATGTTCTGGAAATGGTTTGTCTGGTGGAGTTAGTTGGAAAGGGCTTGATTCTGTATAATTTACCTAGTTTGAAGTGGGTATGCTTACTGATTAGAGCTGGATGCTTGTCGAATTTGAGATCTTTGTCAACAAAGACCCCAAGAAGCTTAGTGTGATTTACTGGTTCGATTATAGTATTATTTGAAGAGTAGATGGTGAATGGGGGAGTGTGATTATTTTTATGCTACTGTTAAAGACCATTAGTTTTGTTTTGCTGGGGTTTGGAATCATTTGCAACCTAGAGAGGTATTTTTAAATGTCTGAAAGGGATTGTTTTTTTTTTTTGCTGGGGAACTGAAAGGGAGGGAGCATAGCATATGAGGGAGGAGTCATCAGCAGATTGAACGCTTGTTGAATGGCTGTGCGGAGTTTATTTGTGATTATGGTGAAGAGAAGAGGACTAAGTATAGACCCTTAAGGAATACCCACGATGACAGGTAAGAGTGAAGGAAGTTCATTTTGCCACTTAGCTGCCCTAGATTGGAAAAGGTTTAGGGAGGCTAGCTCTGCGATAAGGTTTTGATGTTAAACTATATCAACGGCCTTGGATAACTGCAAAAAGATAGAAGAGGTGAGTAGACCATCATTCCTGTGTTGGTTGACTGTGTTAATGAAACTGACTAAGGCTGCTGTTGTACTTGTGTAGGATGAAAGTCATGCTGAGTTGTGGACAGGAGGTTGTTTTTAAGGACATGGTTAAGTAGTTGAGTGAATACATTTTTCAAGTGTTTTAGCTATAGTTGAGAGGATGGCTGTTGGCCTGTAATTCGAAAATTCAGTGGAGGTTCCATCTTTGTGCAGGGGGCTAATGTAAGATACTTTACAAAGTTTTTGCATATATTGTTCAGTGATAGTCTGGTTAATTAAGAGGGATGAGGGATAAGCAATGAAATCTGCTGCAAGTTTGATGTATTCATTTGGCAGTTGTTCAGCAGCAACAGGAGAGGGTTTGAGTTATTTTATGTTATGAGCCTATATAGGACTAATATGAAAGGAATCGGGGTTTATTACCAATTCTGCAGGGCTTGATAAATGCGAATTGGTATCATTTTTACTAGAGATAGTATAGATTTAATGAAGTGTTTGCTAAACTGAGTAGCAGTATTGTCAGTGTTAGTTATGGATGGGCTTGGGGTAGTGGATTGTCTGAGTTTAAGCAATTGGTTAATGGATTCCCAGAATTTTTTAGGGATATTTGGTGCCTTAGTTGGATTATTGTATAGTGTTGCTTTTTATTGCATTTAATTTTAGTGGCAGCAGTAAGCCAGGTGATGGGTCGGGCTTTTACGTGTATCCTCCTAAGGGGAGCTAGGCTATTTAGAATGGATAGAAATTTATCATTGGAGTACTAAACTGTGAGGTCTAGGTGGAGGTGTTTGGGGGGAACCAGTCATCTTGCTGAAGAAGTGTAATAAAGATATCCGGAGCAGAATTTCTTTTATTACAGGTTTGTTTATATATGCTGTCTTTAGGGCTGCATGTGCATTGTCTTAGTAGATAGATGGGCAAGTGATCACTTAGGCAGTCTGGAAGACAGCCTGACTGATAACAGTTGGAGATTGTATTTATAAGTGCCTAGTTTAAGATGGATTGTTTATTACTGTGTTTATCGAATCTGATAGGATGTTGTATTAATTGAGTGAAACCATGTAAATAAAGTTTGATGGGTTAACAAAAGAGCATGTATGCCCGACTAAGTAAAAGACTCCCATTATGGTGGTTTCCTGAATTAGTGTTGATGAGAACCAGCTGAGGAGGTCTTCAGTAATTGTTGGATTATTACCTGGGGGGATGTAAATGGCTATAATAATAATGTGCTTGTTAGGGTTTATTTGAAGATGGGTAATCAGTATATCTACATTTGAGAAGTCTGGGGGGCTTATGTGTAGGCATTGAAGTATTAGATTATCTTTTTATAATATTGTTATGTCACCTCCACGGTTATGGGTCCTGTCATGTCTTTTGGATATTATAGCCTTGGGTTAAGATTTCATGATTTTAGATATGTGGTTTTATCCATGTTTCTGTTAAGATGGAAATATCTGGTGAGTATTGATCAATGGTGGCATGAAATTTGTGGATTTTATTACGTAGGCTTCTGAGGTTCACATTTAATATTAAAAGATCAGAGATACTGTGTTTCACATTTTTTATGTTAGGAGAGAGTGATAGTCTGAGGGCTGATGTTACATATATGGGATGTGGGACCTGGGTTGGGATGTATATCTCCACATAAAATAATTTGGGTAGTTGTAGCTGGGTATAGGTGTGTGAACTTGCTAAGTAGTCTAGAGAATTTATGAGATGGGTTTGGATTATATTTTGAGTGTAACTGTTTAAATGAGAAGAGTTCCTTGATGAAGTTGAGTATTTGGGGTGATATGGTAAAGTTGCTGAGAGGGGTTGGGAGGTGTACACTAGATGGGTTGGTTGGAGAGTGAATAACTGATGTGTAGGTTTTGGTAGCATGTAGAAAGATAGATGGATACAAGTAAGCTTATTAATGTAGTGAGGTGAAGTAACATGATGCTAGACAGTTATTACCTAGTGTATAGTGAGCAGTATTAATGTATTGTCTTAAGAGGGTGTAAGTAGTTAGGGTGGTTCAGGTTATTCTTTTATATAGGCTTAATTAGTAAAAGTGTCTAACTGCGTAACTAATTTGATTGAAGTGATCTGATTGGATAGGATTGGGAAATGGATGTGTTAGTGGATGAGTTTAAATCTAGGGGTAAAGGGGTTGGGTAGAATTTGGGGGAAGGGGAGCAGAGTGAGTTGAGTGTATTGAGGGTGAAGGGAGCGGGTTGGACAACATTTTTTTTTTTTTTTGCAGTCAACTGCAATCAAGTTTGGCTTTTGTGATATACCATGAGCAGTGTGATGGCTGCACTTATTTTTATGTTGGGAAAACTTCAAAGTCAGGATTGCACACCACATGTCTAACATCAGACTCCAGAGACTCAAAAAAAAAAAAAACTATCCAAGCACTGCTGTGATTTCCCAGACCATGGATATTTCCACTTCCATCTCCTGGGCAACCTCACTATAGTCCACTTAAAGGAAACAAAAATGCCATCCTCGAAAAAATAGAGTTAAGCTAGCTGATCAGACTGGGTGCCCACTATGATGGTCCCTATTCCGGGGGAGTAATCATGGAACCTCAATCCACACCACTGACACCGGTGAGGTACGGCCACTAGGAACAAAAATTGATACACACATTATTTTTATATGCAGCTGTCTGTACCAAGCACAATTTCTCTTAAGAATGCACAGGGAGCACACTCCAGACCTGGGGGTGAACTCTCTCTCTCTCTCAGCCCCAAACAAGACTGTACACAGACCAGTTTGGAGCTCTGTGTCTCTGTTCCAAGCAGCTGACACACACACACTTTTGGATATTTGATTTTCATACACACCTGGGAAAGGCCGGCATAGATGTACCAGCTGTGCAGCCTCTGCCCTGACTGTAAGCTAATTACACTGCCACTAATCAGCTACTCTAAGGCTGTTACAAGAGTACCCAATTATACTGAGTAAAATTAATACTAATATAAATGGTAGAGTTTGACCAATGTAGAAAGGCTTTCAGGAGTGGCCACAGTGTCACTAACATAAGCATGTACATACTCTTCAGATGTTAAAAGTATACTGTAAAAGACCAGCCACAATGAAAGGTATAGAAATATTTTTAATAATAAAATAGAAAACATGAGAATACTGAATATCTGGTTACAGTAAACACCAGTGTTTCAATCACAGGAGGTAACACAGTTGGCTAGATTCACACAGATGCAGAAAACCAATACTTAACTAATCTCACTATCTTTAGTCAGTCAGGAAAATAATTACTGTCCCCTAGTTAAGTTACTTACTACAGCAAAGCATGATGATGAGTGTTGAGTTGCTTACTACAGCAAGGCAAGATGAGGTGTGAAGTTGTGTGAGATATCTTTGAGAGATCTTTTCTGTCAGGTTCCGAAAAAACAAAGTGTTGCTGTGAGAGTTCTGGAATATCATTTCAGTGCTCATTACAGAATGAGATCACCTCTGGTCACCTGACTCTGGTACAGTACATACCCAGAGCTTTGCTAAGGTCTGTTGCAGCATCTGAAAGCTGTAAAACAATTTCAAAACCTTGTACCTTTACAGGGTAGCAATTAGTTCCCCCTAAGGACAATACAGTAAGATTCCTAGTCCTGGTTTTCCCAGATATTTTTGTCTCTGGCTGCAATCAGATCTGTAAGACAAAATCTTTATGGCCTAAACCAACCCATTTAAATTTCAACCTATTTTTCAAAGTTAGCTGGACTGAGATTAATCTCTTCCCTTCCAGAATTCCATGTTAAAACATATATATTTTAATCAGTTATAATAATACTGTCTGACATACATGTATATTTTTATTTATTTTATTTTACATTTGTTGACTGGGCTAGTCCAACTGGATATATTTCCATTTTCAGTGGAGGCCTGGGGAGAAAAGCTCCAATAGTAACACACCAATGTATCTCATGCATAATTAAACAAAGAAAGGAAGTTAAAATACTAAAAAATCACTATGAATGAGAAGAGAAAAGAAAAAAATGTACACTTAATTCTAATCAATATACAATATAGGAATACTCACTTTACATTAAATTCATAAGTACATTTAGTTTACTAGTGATTATAGGTACTTTAGGAGGGTAAGGAGTTTTGAATAGAGAAAGGAGACGGTGAAAAGGTAGCCAGTGAAGAGGTAGCAATAGTGAAAACAGAAGATTAGTCAGGGTTACAAGAGGGGCATAGCCAGTGTGTTTTAAGATGTTTCTTAAGCTTTTGTTTAAAGAACGGAAGAGAGGGTAGTAAAGTTAGGTCCGTTGGCAGCAGGTTCTAGTTTTTTCCAGCAGTGTTGGAGAACAAGGAATCACCAGCCAGGTTACTAGACTTGCTTATGGTAGCCGGGAGTTTGCTAGAAGAGCGTAAGGAGTTCAGATTACTATAGGAGGTAATTAGGTTAGAAAGTATAGGAGTGTTGTAAGGTTGGTAAAATAACTTGTGAACAATGGTAAGTTGGGAAAATATCAATATATATTTTAGTTCTAGCCAGTCTAGTTGCTTTAAGTTCTGACAATGGTGAGTTCTAAATGGATTCCCAGTGGTAAATCTGGTTATATTATTATAGGAGTTAGCTAGTTTGGCAAAATTATTTTTTTTAGGTTAGTGTAAATGCGTGAAGTATAAAGAAGGGTTGAGCTTAAGTGGGAGTTGGCAATTGTGGTTCTGGCTGTTGGAGTTAAAAAGGGTTTTATTCTGTATAGAGAACCCAATTTTCTATTAACTGATTTAATAGTGTTATTAATATGGTTATCAAAAGTAAGGTTATTGTCTATTGTGACTCCTAGCAGTTTGGTGGTAGTGTCAGGGGATATAAGGGTGCCATTTTTGGAATTGATTGAGAAATCTATTGGGAGGGGACTTACTGTTAGGTGTAAAGAGTAAGAGCTTGGTCTTTTAGGCGTTCAAAAGGAGGCAACGTTGTAAGAATCAAGCCTCTACTGCGCTAAATACTTTCTGGGTTAGAGAAATGTAGTTCATTTGTGGATTTGGCAGAACATGTGAGTGTAGAATCATCTGCATATTGAATAAAGGTGGCTTGAGGGATTGCTACATAGAGGTCATTGATGAATAATGAGAAAATAAGAGGTCCTAGAATGGAGCCCTGAGGGACTCCAAGGAAAATTGGCAGGTGGGAAAATATCTTATTTTTCCAGAGAACTGTTTGTTGTCTGTTGTTAAGGTAGGATTTGAACCAGACAATAGTCTTTTGGTCTAGAGAAAGGGATTCAAGGGTCTTTGTGAGTAGGGGATGGTTAACCATGTCAAAAGCTTTTGACAGATCATTAAAGAGTGCTGATGAGAGGATGTTGTTATTACGGTTTCTGTTGATGGAGTCGGTGAAAGATAGGAGAGCAGTGGTGGTACTATGAAAAGGCCTAAAGCCATGTTGGCAATTAGCTAGCATGTTGTGTTGTGTTAAGTAGTCCATTAGCTGACAGTGAATGCATTTTTCCATTACTTTTGCTAAGGGTGATAAGGGGGGCTATAGGCCTATAGTTGGAATAATCATTAGAGTTACCACCTTTATGTAAAGGGATTATGTGTGAGATTTTCCAGATGTCTGGGATTATTCCCTCTTTTATGGTTCTATTTATGAGGATGGATATAGGATAGGCTACCGATTTAGCTGCTATTTGCAAGTATTTAGATGGTAACTGGTCAGCAGAAGGGGTGCAAGGTTTAAGTTTTTGGATGAGTTTTTGGATGGAAGAGGTTGAGATGGGTTGAAGATGGAAAGATGGTAGAGTGTCATTCATTGAGATAGGGAAACTAGCATTGTCTGTGGATAGTTGACGGGCTAGTGATTTGTATGGTGTCTGTGAAGTAGGTATTGAAGGCGTTTGCAGTTTGTTGGGAGGTATTATTATCAGCTCCTAGTGGGGATGGAGTACTAGTGTGCCCAGGGTGTAGGAGTCTATTTATGCTTGACCAGAACTTTTGTTGTTTATGGTGGGTTTCCTGTAGTTTACAATAGTAGTTCTTTTTGTCAGCGAGTATAGCTTTTTTTGTAATATTTCTCAACTGTCTAAAGGTATGTTGCTCAGAGATAGTTCTGATAGCTCTCCACCTGGCCCAGGATTTGTTCCTAAGCAATATCATTTATCTTGTGTCTTGACAGCCAGGGGGCAGTTTTGGACCGTATTCTAATAGACCGTTTGGATGCGTGCTCATTTAGGATTGTTAAGAATTTAGAGTTAAAATACTTAACAGCTTCTTCAAGTGGAAGAGTCTTTAAAGGGTTCCAGTTGCAGGCATTAAGTTCATTTTGGAAATAAACAGGGTTAAAGTGTTTATTGGACTGTGAGGTTATATAAGTGGGGGTGTTTGGAATATAATTGTTATGTCTAATGATGTAAGTTAAGGTATGATCACTTACATCGTCAGGTAAAGTTCCTACTTTGTAAGTTTGTTGTTGTTTATTAATAAGAATCCAATCTAAGATACTCTCTTTTTTTATTTGGTTTGTTTATTCTAGTAGTGGTGGTGATTGTTTGACTAAATCCATGAAAATTAATATGTAAAGAAGAGTGATCAGTATTGCTAGACTTCCAGTCGGTATTAAAATCGCCTAGTATAATTGTTTCTTGTGGATAGGTAGTAGATACCCAGCTTAGAATATTCTCTGTTGTAGAGATATTATTTCCAGGAAGTAGGTAGATACAGATGATGTTAAGGGATTTGTTAGTATTGAGTTGTAATTTGGAGATAAGGACTTCAGCCTTACTATCTTGGGGTGGGATATAAGGAATAGAGGAGATCTGTAGTCCAGTTTTAAAGAGAAGAGCTACTCCGCCACCCTTAGATTTAGTGCGGTCCAGTCTCAATATATTATAACCTGGGGGAATTAACTCATTGTCCTTAGTTCCGGGTTTTAACCAAGTTTCTGTGATACAGAAGATATCAAAGGAATGAATATCTAGACAGGCATGGAGATGGGTAACTTTGTTGTTGATACTACGGATATTAAGATGCCCTATTAGTAAGGGGTTGGAGAGACTGGTCAAGGTAGGTAGGGAAGATGTAGTGCTGCTGTGAGTTATTCCAATGGACATATTGCTTGGTCCTGGGTTGGGGTGGATATCACCATCTATTAAGGTTGGAGTTTTTAGCCTGGAGACTGGGTTGTAAATATAGCTAGTTAGGTATTTTAGCTTCCTTACAGTGGGGTTATGGAATTTAATGTGCAAGAGTCGGTGGTATTTGGCTAGTAGGTGACATGGTGTGGATGTGATATTTAGGAGTATGGGTAAGGGTATTGTTTTGAAAAAATGTGTGTGTTTTGGAGAGGAGTTGAAGTGGTAATAATTTACTGTTTCAAATGAGGTAAGGAGATATGCAGAGGTGAGGACAGGTATAAGTATGGCTATGAGTATTAATATAATTAGGACAGGTTTAGTTGTTGTGGGCATATTACTACTATTACTTGTGCAACTGTAGCACAGTTGTCTGTACAATTAGGAAAGAGGTTGAACAGGGATGAAGGAATAGAAAGGAATGAAGGTATGATGGAGTGTTAGAAGGAAAAAGAAAAAAAGGAAGTAAGTAGGGAATAATACTGGAGGTGGAGGTATTTGAGCTAGTAGGATGAGGAGAAAGGGGTTGAGGAGGGGTGTGGTTAAGTTGTATAGATTGGTCAAGGCAATAGGATAGGGTACAGTAGTAGAGGGGGTGTGGTTAAGGAGGTATAAATTTAAGACCAATGGGGGAGAGTGGGAATTGGAGGTGGGGTAGGGGAGTGGCATGAGCCCACAGGGCGAACAGAGCGGGGAAGAGCCAAGAAGACCAGTGCAAAGGAAAAACAATCAGAGAGGTAGGGAGGTGAGGTCAAGTAAGGTATCTAGGCTGTTAGGGACTATGAAGTAAGGGAGTAGAGAGCTGAAAAAGGGTAAAAAGTAGTGGCAAAGGGAAAGGTAATGTAGGTGACTGAGGCAGAAAGAGTCAGAATCTAGTTTAATAACCAAGGCTAGAATGCAGGAAGTAATGGGAAGGTAAAGGGTGCTACTGCCCTCTAGTGGTCACTCTAGGTACTGTCAAATAATGCTCATTCAAAAGTAAAACGAGTAATAGTGAGGGAAATAGGAGAAGAGAGAAGAAAAATAGAAATAAATGGATAAAAGGAAGATGGGGTGTTACAACAGGGAGGCTAATTTGGGAGTATAGGGGATGTAGTATGCATGGCTATAGCTGCTGGTTGTCCTGGCAGGGAGCATTTACTTACACAAAACAGAGACAGGATATTGTTCAGTTAAGATGTAATGTACACATACTTCCAAATAAATTTTCCTGTTTCTCAAAGGCAGTACAGTATATGGAGGACAAGGCTCTAATTCCTGTACTGGGAAGAGGTAACAGAAACTTTGCTGATGACTAGGATATCTCAGGGCTTCAGGCAGACAGCAGGACATGGAAGCTGGGGGGATTCACTAGCAGGAGGGTTGCAGGCTTGAAGGGAAGTAGAGAGAAAGCATTAAGGAAACCAAGCAATATAAGTCCATGTACTAGTAAAAGCAGCAGCAGTTAAGCACCAATTATAATGATACACAGTACATGCAAAACACATTCAAAACTGGTAGAAGTTAATGCTACAATAACCACAGAATAAAAGTCAGGCAGCACTATATCACTTTTCTGTCCAGCAGGACCCACTGTTGATGCTTTTTTAACAGAAGCAACTTTACAAATATATTTTTAACACAAGCATCTGCACAAATCAGTGTGATAATCAAATGACATAAAATTCTTTACAAAACTTAAGCTAGCTATGCTGGCATATGTTACACATGCACTGCCCCACTCTGCTTGACACATATGGCACTACCGCATATCATTATACCCACCACCTCCCTGGTCTAAACTCAAGCATTTCTATCAAACGTGTGCTTGCACTGAGGAAACTAAACCATAAATCATACTGCTAAAACTCCTGTACTGTTTAATCCAGGACTTGGTCATTAACTGGTAATTAACTCTCATTGTTAATATGAAAAAGCCAATCAAGAAATTAGATCTTTAGATAACTGCATCTACCTTAGTACAGTTTGATGAACTAATAACATAGGAAATAAGCCACTCTGTTTATTTTTTCTTTTTTTGTGTGATCTCTAGATGAGTACAAATCTAAACAATAACTGTTGGGAGTTTGAAAGTGCTTTTTACCTTGTGATGTGTACATACTTAACATCAACTTTCAGGTATTTGAAAACATTTTCTGCTACTGATTTAGGACTTTGGATTTCCTGTTTTTACAAGAGGGAAAAGAGTGCCAAATACTAGACTCCTAGTTTGATTGACAGCCTACACCCACACTGATTACATCGTCCTCTTACATCACCTAACTCCACCCTGTGCTGCACGGCACCACTCTCTTCTCAGGAGATTGGTAACTTCTCTTCCATCTGATCCTTCCCAGTTTCCATCCCTTATCCTACCAGGCAGAGAACTACTTAGCCCTCTTTTGCACTGTCTTCACCACCTTGAACCTGAAGAGAGGAATAATCTGAACAGAATAGCCCTCACTAACTGCAAGACCAAGGAAGAGACTTGATAATGAAGACCCTAGACTAGAACACCATGGAACCATGCTCTGAGTTTGAGGGCATTCTCCCTCTCACTGTGGGTACCTCACAGCAACTATATATAGATGTTCTATTGGCCTGCATTTAACACAGTTTCTGTAATTTGCAGTACAGTGAAAATTGTTATCCCAGTGCCCCACTCCACATTGCTGTATTATTTATGCAACAGGCACAGTTTGCCAATGCTCAAAGAAGATACCTTTAGAGTTCACTACTTGGTGGATTTTTATTCCATAGGCACAAAAAGACTATACAAAAGGTTCTGAGGTCTGACTGTACTTGCATGTTTCCTTCTACTTGTGCACATCCATGAGTTCTGTAAAAATGAGCACTGTGACTTGTTTCCACTGTAAGCTGTTTCCCTGGATGCATGTATTTTTCAAAAAGTGTGAATCCCTTAAAGTGACTCTTAGTGACCACCTTCCCTGCCTATAAAAAGGTCTAGCAGGGCACTACTACTCAAATGCTGCTAAGGCAGTGCATTCTATGAGCATCTGCTGTTACAGGCAAGTACGACTTATGCAACTGTACTTTCACTTTGCTGTACAGCTGTCTGCTTATGGCTCCATCCTGGGTCTTGCTGGTAGTGTCCCAGTCATGGGATATCCAGTGTCAGTGGTGCAACCGGTAGCACACACGCCATTAGTATATAAGACTGGGTTCTATTACCAAAGCAGGTAGATTGATTTCAGTGCAGTATAAAGGGGGGTGCTGCACTCCTGAGTTTGCCATCCTTCATGCAAGACATTAATCCCAAAGCCCAATTTGCCTGAGTAGCCGGAGGCTCAGGTAGATGTAAAAGATCCCATGGCATCTGTTTAAAAAAGTAGTGAATGTTCCCCGATACCCTGATCAAATTTCCCCTAGTGGTGAAAATACCAATTTCCATATCCCCTAAAAAGAGGCTACTAGTTTAGTGGGACTAACCCAGTTAACAAATGATAAATAAATAAAAAAATAAAATAAATCATCCCTGTGGCTGTTGTCTCTGTGGTGACCATAAATTAGAAGAAATCCTGTTTACTTGCATTTTAGAATATTACCTTCCTAAGCATAGAATCTGATATTCTGTAACTTCTGTCATGCCAACTCACTAAGAGGGTCAGTGGGATCACTAATTTGTTGTCTTGGATTGTGAGCACACAGTGAAAGGAGCTAAACTTGGACCTTTTTTGTGCTTTCTGGGCTTGATGGAGTACTACAGTCTTTATGGTGCTGTTTGAATCCCTGTTGCAGTACACTGTGGCTGCAGTTACAGTGAACTTACAGACTTCTTGGTGTTGGACCCCTTTCCATTAGGCCCTGGAGTGGTGGAAAATCTCCCCTCAAATTGTAACCAAACCTGTCTCAGTTGTTGATAATGGATGCTTCCTTGGCAGAGAGAGAGCGCTCACTTTAGCTCCTCCACAATATAAGGAAAGTGTTTTCCTCTTCCTGCAATGGATGAAGATCCACCTTTACCTATTAGAGCTGTTCACAGTCCTCCTGGCCCTAAAGGCCTTAGAAGAGAAGCTGTTTCTAGGACTCGTTATCATTCAGTCCAACAATCCAGTCAGTTGTACTGTATCTAAGAATAAAGGAAGGTATGTTTGTATCCCTGTAAAATATGTCTGATAGTGGCCCTTACAGGAGCATTAGTGTCATTAGTTCACAGGGTGATTATGCTGGTGGTCTCTTAAAGCTGCTCCTCCAGCCCTCTCATGAAGTTACAGATTCAGGATCAAATGTGTTCTGGTTGGTTCTACTACACTTCTGAGGTACTTGTGCAATCAACCTTTTTGTCAGAATAATGCTTCTCTCCCCCTCTTTTCCTCATTGCACTCTGGCATCCCATGGCAAGAAACAGAAATGTTTATTTTTTTTTCTTTTCCCTCTGATTTTGCACATTATTGTAAGATACAGAGAAGAAAAAATAAAACTTTTCCATTTCAGTATCTCTCGGGTCCTTCACGATTCAGGAAGTAACCTAGGGTTGCGGTGACTTCTGATTCCCCCTCAGGTCCTGGGTCTTGCTGTAGACTGCCTTATCCTTCCACATTTCTGTGAGGTGGAGTAGCTGAAGTTACCAAGATGCCAAGAAGACTTTCACAAGACAAGCATACTTTGCCAAATGTAAGAGGTATACACTGCTAAGCTGGAGTGGTCTCCCGTACTGCCTTATTTTGTCAGTTTGCTTTTGTCCCGTCTCAGAAACCTAAATGAACTGAGCCTTGGTCATTCCACATTTGGTTATTCCACTGTCAGGGTGTGTCTGTCGCTGTTTCTGCCAGTCTTGACTTTGTGGCTCTGAATCAGGCAGGGAGCCAGTTGTTTAAATGTTCTTTGTTTTCACTTGCCTGGAGAACCTTGTCATCCTGAGCAAGATTTGAATATCATGGCTGTTAGGCTTGCTCATCCCCTTTTCAAACATGCTGATTTGTCATTGTCAAATCTTAGAGAATGCTGTTCCTGTTGGCTGTCACTTCGTCTTGCGGGATATTGGAGTTGCAGACTGTTTTATATGTTTCACTTTACCTGGCTTTACAGAATGGTCAAATGTCTCTTAGGACAAACCTGCATTATCTCCCAAATGTGATATCCGTATACTTTTTAAACTAAGGATTCTTGTCCCTATTTTCTTTATTAGGGCAGAAAAAAACTGAGAGATATGGCCCTTTACACTATGGATATGCATTGGCAGCTGAGGAAAGTGTCCTTCATACTATGCACTGTTAACCCTGGTTTCACTTGACAAAAGATCAAGTTTAGGAATACCAAACAGATGTTTGGCTGCCTAATGGATTCAGGATATGCCATCCACAGCAAAGGAGACAATCTGCTACTGCGGAATATGTGATCAGAGGCTACTGCACTAGGAGCATGGCTGTTTACAGATCTTGCTAATGTGTTTCAGCTACTTAATCCTCAGGTCATGTCTTAAGCATTACTTTCTGGTGAGTTCAGGAGCAGGCTTCCTTTGTTACCTTGTTATTTTAGGACTCTGCATTCACTCTTTTCCATTCTTGGCTCCTTTTACCACGATGACTGTACTGTAGTATTTTCACAAAAAAGTGTCCCTGTTAGATAATGACAGATATTGCTTTTACCATATCTGTTAATCTAGAAGGGCCCCCCCTCCTTGGCAATCACAATTACTTTCTTCCCTTCCCTTGTGCTTGGACAATCCATATTTACAGAAGCTACTGTTGGAATTGCCCATAAGTCAGGCAAGCATTTTTTTAACATTGCTTGTAAGCGGTGTAGTTATCAAATTTTCACTTTTTTTATAACTTGATTTGCAAAAACTGTACTTTACACAGTGTCTGGTTGGGGTGACCTGGTAAGCTGAAGGTCCAGCTGCATTCATATAGTGTGGCACATTGTTATGGAGTGTGCCAGCACTGCAAGTCTTGACTTCTTTGGAAAAGAAAACAGACCAGACTGGAATGCGAGACAGGATAATCCTAGTCCTTAGTGGGTCAGCTGATGTTGGAATACAGTATCTTATACCTAGGAAAAAAATGCAAGAAAAGACCCATCCAAGCTCAAATCTTCACTGTGTATTACAAAAATCCTCCTATAACATTGGACCATGAGATATATACAGATGATGAAGAACCAAAAAAGGGATGTCTCCACCAAAACACTAGAGCAGACAAATGCATACAGTATCTTATACCTAGGAAAAAAAATGCAAGAAAGACCCATCCAAGCTCAAATCTTCACTGTGTATTACCAAAATCCTCCTATAACATTAAGCCATGAGATGTATACAGATGATGAAGAACCAAAAAAGGGATGTCTCAACTAAAACACTAGGACAGACACAAATGCATTCTGTGTGAAACTCTGTGCTCCACCACATAGACCCAGTAGGAATATTAAATAAATGAGTCTATATTAGAACATCGAAATTTCACAATTTCGAATGTTCTAATATCGACCCCTATTCAGCGAACGCTGACCACATCGAACACGCAGAACAGCAAATATTTTCCTAGGGAAAAAAATTGCTGTTACGAAACACATACACACAACACAAGCACACAAAACAAACAGCAATCCACACACATACACCTAAAATCTTACAGCTAACCCTACACTAAACTGTGCAAACACCACTAACTATCCACTTACCTTAACCCAAACCTTAACCCTAAGGTCCATCACTACCGCACACTCACCTCACCTGCGCCCTAACCCTAACTCACCTAACCCGCCCTAACCCTCACGTCCACACAATCGCACACATACCTAACCCGCGCCCTAACCCGTGCCCAATCACACACTTACCTGAACCCGACCCGTAACTTTCCACCACAGCACTGAAAATAGCAAAAAGACAGAAACGGACAACCAAATTCTTTCCCAGGGAAAAAATGTGGTTTTCTGTCGTTTCACTGTTTTCAGCGTTTGCTGAATAGGGGTCGATATTAGAACATTCGAAATTGTAAAATTTCGATGTTCTAATATAGACCCCAGTAAATAGCTTTTATTCCACAGATTAAGCACTTTAGTCTGAAGCCAGACTTCATCAGAATTTGCAGTTCTTCCTCATTACAACATTTAAATACCATAAGCCAACCAATCCCCTTCTACATAAAAATTACGTCCCATTATTATTACAGTTATTTAACATAAAACAAACATTTGGTACTTGTTAAAAACAAAGTCTTGTAAAACAATTTGGACATGTTACATCCACCAGTAATGGGAACGTTATCATTAATGCCCGGTGGAATATCTGCCCTTTATCTTACCTGCCATTCTAATATTTTTCGTAACACTTTCCTGCATCACTCCATGTAAGTTTTTTCAGCTATGTACATTTTAAAATTCTGAAAGTTATAATTTTTCTGCTGTTTATTCAGTCCATTCCTTATGTCTCCTTGTCTAAATGCATATACGTGTTCATAAATTCTTTTTCAGACTAGCTGTACAGTTCTCTCTACATAATAGCTGGGACAGGAACTACATTTTGCGAAGTATATTATACCCATAGTACTACAATTAAAATTAACCTGGGCATTAATGTTACCACAGCCCATAATCTCTACCAATTTGTATACTTGCCGCATTTTACAGTCCCTTTAAATACTTTTCCCCTTTTTATTACTTCTTCCCCTTTCTAACATGTCTGTCATGTTGCTCACTTGTTTTTTCAGCTATAGTTCTGATCACCCCAGGAAAATGCTCTAAAATTCTTCAATTTCTCTTCTTTCTTTTTTATTATATTTTATAATGATACTTAATTTAAAATCTTTTTGTTTGCTTTGTGTGGTCTTTTATACTCAATTACTTTATAGTGGATTATATATCCCAGTACATCTTTTATTCATATGTTTGCTGAAAATATTTTCCATTAGGGATTTAGGGTAGCTCCTGTCCAGAAACATTTCTTTAACCTTATTCAATTCTATTTTAAATTGCTCAAAATTTGAAACCATTCTTGCGTATAAACAAACCACCCCTTTTCTACACCCTTTCATTTACTAAATGGGTGGTTGCTATTGTAATGCAGATATGCATTCAAAAAGTATCATTTATGTATATAGTAAATGTATTTTTTCTTGCATATCTTTTGTTATCGTGACATCCAAATAATACATGCTAAATTTATTATATTGATATGTAAACCTTAAGAATGTGGTAGTAGAATCTATATATCTAAAACATTTCTTATTTTTCTTGGTTCCATTCTAAATTATCCAGATGTCATCTAGGAATCTATTGGTGTTCCAGTTTTTTGCATACTGGGAATTAAAGATACAGTTTTTCCCAGTATGACATTACCATGTTTCTATAAATAGGGGGTGCAAGCTGCCCCCATAGCAACTCTTGCCACCTATTGAAAATATTCTCCATCATGGTAAACAAAGTTGTTACATAGAACTAACTCACTTTAAAACACATAAAGCATCCAACATGTTCATTGTAACAGTAATGATGTGATGTGATTTTTATGCAGAAGGGGATTGGTTTGTTTTGGGTATTTAAATGTTATGATGAGGAAGAACTGCAGATTATGGCAAAGTCTGGTTTCAGACAAAAGTGCTTAATTTGTAGAATGAACGTTGTTTATTAAATATTATAATTGGAGCACAGAGTTTTCAATGTGGTGTGTGTTTATGGCTGTTCTTTATGTTACTGACCCCTTAAGGACATAACAATATTTCATCTGCATGTCTTCCAAATGCCCACCACTTTTTACTTTTTAAGTCTTTAAGGGTGAATGAGAACATCTTTATTCTTCTGCTTTGAGTACTAAGGTAGGTGGGAATTAGCTTGGCATCCAAAATTTTCTCAAGCTACTGGCCCTTCCTCTTACTTGTAATTGCTAGCAAAGAAATATCTCTTTTAAATCTCTTTCACAGAGTGCAGAAACCATTGCCTTTTCAAAGACGTTGCCAGGCTGCTTTTGTATTTTTAATGTTTTTGTAGAAAAAAATGTTTATTCCTTTCAAATAATTTTGTTTCGCAGTCATTCCCCATTCTGTCTTTTGTGTTCTCACCAGGTCAGATTGTTCAGTTTTATTTTGAATTTTTACTTTCAAAAGTGAGACCGACTCCTTTCTCCTGTCCAGGATTTGGCCTGCCCCTCCCTTTTGCCTGATTTTGTAGACTTGGTTTTGTTTTTTTGTTTTGTACTACAAATGTCCTTATAACTTGTTTAACAGATGCTTTATGCGACTTTGCTACTGTTACTGGCTGCTGAAAAAATGTTTTTGTGGATATTTTTGCTGTTCAGTTTTATTTATTTCAGTAGTTGCTTCACTGTTGTAAGGATAGTGTTTTTTGACATTCCTTATTATGGAAAGGAAGCAGTTTAAGAAATATAGATGCAGGAATAAAAAATTCCCTGCAGGATAAGAATTTTTTCTGTGCCTCTTGTCTGGGAAAGAAACAGTTCACTGAAGACAGTGACATTTGTACTGGACTCAAGTTATTCATAGTTAGGGAGAGAAACCATAGACTGTTTCTTGAAAAAATGACAGCTTATATGGCCTTTGCCTGTGTGGAAGCCTTGACATACAGCTGTGTTGGTGCCTTCAGACCCCACCCCCACCTCTGGATGTTGTGATACACCGAGCCCACAGACATTGCCAACATCCTAGCTGACAGGTTCAGCGCAAACTTCTCCCCCCCTTTCCCCACCAAAAGGGCAAATATGTATCCCAGCAGATTGCTGCCCCCCTGACATCTCAGATGCTCAGGTAACAGCCGCCCTCTCCAAAGCAAAAAACACAGCATCAGTGGGACCAGATGGTGTCCCGGGCTGCATCTTACATGAACTCCAAGAAGAACTAAACCCAAACATAAAACTACTGTTCAATCTCAGCCTTACTACAAGATATGTACCCAAAGAGTGGCATACAGCAACAGTGGTCCCTCTCCACAAAGGTGGTGCCTCAACGGATCCTGGAAACTATCGCTCCATAAGCCTGATTAGCTTGGTCTGCAAAGCTGTGGAAAGGATCATCATGGACCTCATAAATAAAGATATTGGGGACCTACAGACACTGGATCCTACCCAGTTCGGCTTTGTTAAGGGCAGATCCTTCCTCTTAAACCTGGTTGATTTCTTTGAAACAGTCACCAAGGCCATTGACGAGGGGAAGGTGGTCCACACAGCCTACCTGGACCTTGCAAAAGCCTTCGATACAATACCCCATTCGGGCATTATAGATAAGCTCACCAGCTTAAATATAAACCCCTGTGTCACTAGATGGGTTGCAAACTGGCTCAAGGACAAAACCCACATGGTTAGAATTGCTGGAGCCATGTCAGACTCCAAACCAGTTATAAGTGGCGTCCCCCAAGGCTCAGTCCTGGGACCTCTCTTGTTTGGTATATATTTCTCGGAGGTACAGGCTAACACGGAAGGACTGTGGCTGACCACGTTCACAGATGACTGCAAACTGGGCGCCATAATCGACTCTCCAGCCGACACAAGCATCCTACAAAAGGGCCTCATAGAAACAGACAACTGGTGCCAGAGCCATGGCCTCAAGCTAAACGCCAAAAAGTGTATAGTCATCCCCTTTGGCAAAAACAAAGTGCCCACAAATTACCACATAGGTGGTAATCCATTAAGTACAGAAGAAGTAATTGGGGACCTGGGGACCCAAGTTGATAGCAATCTCTCATTTGATAACCACGCGGCCAAAGTGGTTAGAAAAACATTTTATATAGCCCACCTAATCATGAAGGGATTTACATCTAGATCAGGGGAGGTAATCATACCTCTTTACTCATCTGTCATCAGGCCCATAATTGAGTACAATGCCCCTTTTGGGATGTACCTTACCAGACACCTGCAGCAACTGGAAAGACCCCAAAAGTACCTCACCAAGAGGATCAAAGGGCTCAAACAGATGCCATATGCTGCCCGGTTAAAGAAACTCCAGCTCTACTCAGTGGCATACCGCCTGCTCAGAGGCGATCTATGCCTGACGTATAAAGCCATGTCCAACCCGGAATTAATGGACATGCTGCACCTCAGAAAATCCAAACCCCATCAAGCTACGCGCTCGAGAGACTTGAACCTCAGCACCGAAATAAATAGGACATGCTGGAGGGACAGATTCATAACCCAGAGGCTCCCTTCACTCTGGAATAAAATCCCAGTCCAGGTTAGGCAGAGTCCCTCATTGACTCTTTTCAAGAGGAATCTTGAGTGGATGGGAGATAGTAGGTTTACCCCGGGTATCACTTCTGTGTCACTGTTAGACAGAGGCACAGTATACTAACCTCGAAAAAGGGCATAGCAAAATTCATTTAAAATGGGTGGTGAAAGCCAAACACACTCTGGCTAGGCTTATAAATGCCCTAGGGCAGATAGCCTAGTATGAACCTATGAATAAAGAGGGCAAACAGAAAACACAAGCAGGACCATATTGATAGTGCTCAGGCTAACGATCTTCCTCCAGGTCCACAACCTAAGAAACCCAAACACAAGAGGGCTTCTACTTCTACTTCTTTACTTGCTGTGGGACTTAGGGGATACAGCGATTAGAATGACAGTACTCTAAGTGAATGCTGACACTCAGAAGTAAATTCACCTAAAATACTTCAGAGACAGTGGAGTTTTCTCTTTCCTCCACTATTGTGCAACTTTGGAGTAGGTTTATATAACTTTAAGGGTGGTGGTGGGGTGCTTCCCTCTGCAAAAAAAAAAAAAAACTTTCTTCCAAGGATTGCTGAAAGTGATATTGCAGAGTTTCAGCATTCGCTTAGAATGTCATCACTCTATTAATGGTGTCAGTTTTTTTTTTCAAGGGTTCTTAGATGATAGTTGACAGTGTGTCATCTCAATTGCATGAATATGTGGCAAGCATTTTGGAGTTGCAGCATTTTATATGTGGCCTCAGGCCTCTTCCTTTGATAATATTAATTTCCTCATTGTGCCTGATTTTTCAGCTCCATTTCAGTTTTCTTTACAGGAGCACATGCCTGCTTTGGCATGGTAAGTTTGACTGTGGGCCTGCAGACATCGAGGTTCAGTCCTTTTATTGTTGCAATCTTGATGTTTTTTCCAACATTTTCCAACATTTGGACTGACATTTTCCAACATTTGATACCATTGACATTACCTCTGACTTTGACATCAGTCCCCTTAGCACTGAGGCCATCTATATTGACAGATCCTTTAGCCCTGGTGTTGGGCCTCAATTGCTCAGTATCAGTACTAGGTCCTTCTTTTTTGGACCTGACTACTCAATCACTGAAGTTTACCTTTCAGTCTTTGATGTCTGTGCTTTCAACAGCAATCCCTAGATCTTTTGGCTTTCTGTTGTCATTGGTCAGGCCTTTGGACTCTGGGGATCAGCAGTGGGGCCTTTTCTTTTGAATTCACTGTTGGCCTCAGTGGGCCACATTACCAGTTGTTTGGGGCTGGGAGTTTCTCACCAGTATTGATGCTGCTGCGGTCAGTGCAAGCTTTTCTGCATTTGCCTCCCACAGTTCCCAAATACCTGACCTGAGTTACAGACCAGCCTGTGTCTATCTCAGCTGTGCCCCATATCTGTGTAAGTCTCTTCTTTATGGTTCTACTGTTAAAGCTGAACTTCAAAAACAAGAAGGCAAGATGTTTATGACTGTTGAAGTCAAGTTTGAAATTTCTCCGTGCTCATTCTCTTGAACTCAGGAGCTCATGTATCAACTTTGTTTTCAACATGACCAACGGCGATGAAATAATAAAGGTTCTGGTAAGCATTGCATGGGTAGAGATAATTTCCAAAATGGTTACTAGCCCCTTGGTAGTAGCAGTCAGCAGAACAACCTGGAATATTGTGGTCCATCTCTCAGTACCTATACTGGACATGTTAAGCTGGATTTGGCCCCCAGGTGTAGAGCTAGGTCATCTCTCAGAGCCAATAAAATTTGGGTTATATTCTGAAGAGGAGCCACTCAGAAGATAAGCTTGTGAGCCTGTCCTTATGATAGACAAGGATGAATCTTGCTGTCCTAGATACAGCAATTACATACTTATTGTGCAAAAGGCAGATGGGACAGTCCTTACTTTTCTACTACATTCCTATCCAACTTCCCATTGCTTCAATCTGATGGGACTTGGAAGGAGGCATGTTGAGGCTTTTCTTGTTGTTTGTTGTTCTTTTGTTAATTCTTTACTCAACATAGCCTTACACTAGTGTAGAGGTGCAACTCACTGAGAACTGGAGAGTGGTCCTTCTTCCTAGAAATATGGGCAATGGGGAGGACCAGTAGCCTGGGAAAGGTTTAAAGTCCAAATATAGTCTTGCTTGCCCTCATCTTTTAGGTAGACAGTGAATGACTGTCCCACTCTAGATCTAGGTTTATGGTAAATGCATAACTTTAATTTATAATTAATGCCTTGCACAACTTTACTTTCTTAATTTGAAAATATATGTAGCTGGAAGAAAAGGAAAGGAAAAGTTGCACTTGAAGGTAAGCTGTGTAATCATGCTGTGGCTTGCAGTAGTGTGCCTTAGGCTGAGCTCTTAAGCATAAAGTTTTGCAGAGACTGTAATCTTTACAACTGAGTTGAAGATCTTTCTTCTTTCACAGTACTGTGCTATGTTTAGGGCACGGCAGTATATTGGCTTTGCTTAGATCAAGGAGGAAAGGTAGACAATGGTAAAAACTTGGTTTAGATATAGATTACCTTTTGGTTCTACTGCTTGGACAGGAAGAATTCATAAAGCCTGTTGGAAAAATCAATACACGTTTTTTGTTTAGTAATTATTCTTTAAAGTCAGTTTAACGACCTGAAAGATTGAATGTATTTGTATTAATCTGATTTGTGTGTCTAAATGCCTTTAGGATGAAGTACACGTCTCTAAGCTCTTCAACCATCCCAACATTGTGCCATATAAAGCAGCTTTTACTGCAGACAGTGAGCTCTGGGTGGTTACTTCATTCATGGCTTATGGTGAGTATAATTTTTATGTATATGTTGCAGTGTGGAGCGGCACCACCTTCCCCATCTCCCACTTGAAGTTATATTTACTGAGCACTGTAATCCATATCAGAGTTTTGTATTCTGTGTAATCCAATGTTTTTGTAGTTTTGTTAGTGTACTAAGACATTACTGTTAGATTTATTGCTAATGTTTGCTTGTCATTTGGTAGTGCTATGACGTAATCAAATAAATATGTTCTAGTAGTGAAGCCTTGCACAAGCTGGCCTCTTGGTGTAGGGATTTTGTTCCAGACTCTACCTGTAGTATAGCATTGGGAATACTTCATTGCTGTCTCTGATATCACAGGGCTAGCTGGTGAGGGGGTAGGAATCTACTGATAAATAACCAGATGTGCACTGTATTGAACACTGTTGCAGAAGTTATAAAATGTAAGACTTCATTCCCAGAAGGCCTGATTTCCAGACTTTTTCACCCTTCATCCTGTTGGTCGGGAAGACACCCTTCCACCTGAATATCCGCACATCTGTAGTTTAAGAGGAACATTTGCCTGGGACATTTTTAGTTCTTTCTTGCCAACAGTATAAGAAAGAAGAAGCATTTTTGATGAGTGCTAGGCTTCATTAGTCCATCTGTTTGGCTTTGCTTCCAGAGTGCAGTTAGGTATCCAGCTTGGAAGTAACTTTTCATTACTACTGCCTGCTAATTGGTTGTAGAGTAATAGTTATATGGAAGTCAGGTATAGATGTTGTTTTCTAAAGTTGCAAAAGTGCATTTTTTGTACTAAACAAATACCATTCAAGTGCTTTCACAGTCTGTGCTTATTTTGTTTAGGCCCTGAGAACAATACTCCCTCTTCCTCATACTGTACTGGTTTCAACCAAAAGACCATCAGAAGGATGGGCAAATATTTCCAGGGTTATTTGAGTTGGAAAAAGGCTGTATGTATTGTTAGGGATATGTAACATCAGGCAGATCTTGCCTACATGCCTAGTTAAGAAGTGTAAAAAGAAGCACCCAAGAGAGAAAGGGACAGCAGAAGGTTGGTAATGTACTGATCAAGCCCTAACGCCCACCTAGACTCAAGGATATCAAGTACTGTGAGATGCTTTTGCAGCCCCTGACCTGACATCTATGTAGACTGTGGCTGCCAGAGTGCACTCAAGAGGCTACTACATTCTTGAAGGAAAGCATGTCCTCCAAAACAAAGCCCTTTGGCATTCAAGTCAGTCAGGATGCCTTCTGTGGCACCTTGTTCCAGCACCTTTACTGCGATAACTGCAAATGAGGGTGGTATTCCCTTAGTTTTGGTATGTGGGGATATTTGTGGTTCAAAGATTGAAGTAATTAGCACTTGTCTGCGATCAGAGTCTTTTAAAGTTGCCATTACCTTGAAAAGCAGGTTCAAGATGTCCAGACCTCCTTTGTATGCCATCTTACTTCAGCCTGACCTGGATGGGCTTACCTCCCCTCCTCCCAGTCACCCTCTCAAGACTTGTTTAAAGAGGCTCGGGACTTTGTGGCCTTCCTTAAGAACCTACTGCCTCAGTCATGTCAACCTTCAGTATCAGTGGTCTCCACTCAAAAAAGGAATCTGATTACTGCCACTTGGAGGTAATCAAACTAGCTTTTGCAGACCAGATTTCCTCCCCTTGTCCAATATGTCATTTTATCCACTGCTTCTCCACCCAATGATTTCTCATTTGGAGATGACCTAAAGAGGATGTGAGATTTTTTTTTTTCAGGAGGGAAGCTAAGGATTACTTTGAAAGGTACATAGGCCTTCTGGGTTTACCAAAAGCAAATCCCTTAGCTATTCCTTGAGTGGGCAATGCCTTGGTATATCCATTCCCTAGTGTATATTTGAATCTAGATTCCCAGTTCTGGGCTCTCAGGAAGCCCAACTACTCTGATGTAGTTATAGATTTTTTGAGGTACCTCTGCAAAATCTCAACAGCTGTTCCATCCATGTTGTCAGTGCAGTCTAGCAGGTGATCCTCGTGGGCTCTGACCAAGAATCCCATTTGCAGTGACAGGAAAAGTAGAATATTTTAAGTACTTGAAGTAGTTGACCAGCTGGGACAGAAAGGTTACACCTCTAGTGCCCAAGCCTTCAGAACTATGAACCACTAGACTCGTTTGTTAAGTTCCTGGGAATTCTCGTGACCCAAATCAAGGATGAGGGAGAAGGAGATAGAAGACAAAGCCATGAGAGGTAAAGTGCTGGATCTCTGCAGGCTCGCTTTCCAGGTTGGCCGTCAGTGTATTAAAAGTAGCTGTAATGCAGTGGATGCATCAAGCAAGGTTTCAGCAGTGTGGTCTGTCATGCAGAAACATGGCTGGTGGAGAACAAAGCTTCTCTATATGCTGTTAAAAATAGTTGTGATGTGGAACCCTAGGTGAACAGGTGTCTGAAAAGCTCAAAGAAAAGTGGAAGATTGTGCAGTCCGTGAAATAGCCGTTTCCCCAATCTCATACATGAGGAAACCCTATCAGAAGTTGGCCCTTTGTTTTGAGACCTGTCTCCCTTGGACTGTTTGCTTTTATCATGCCTCAAGTGAGACTCTAAATGGCTTGCTCACTGTATCTCCTGTTCTTTCCATGGCAAAACTGTACCTTGAGCATGTAAGAGCCCACATCTCGAGCTACAGCAGCAACCACAGTCTTGTTTAAAGAAGTTATTACCCATCCTGTCTTAGAAACAACTATCTGATCATCTGTCTACATCTTCTTGAAATACTACATCTTCGACATTACCTCTAGACCCAGGGCAGAATTTGCCACAGCCATCCTACAATGGCTATTACAGTCCATATCTTCACATGACCAGCCACCCTCTGGTCCATAAGCTTTGAGAATAGTCCCAAGCTTTTGCACCACTCCATCATTGAACAGTACAGTGAACATAGTATGATTGGACAGAAACATGCCATAGAGGATAAAAATAAATACATATGGAGTAGGCTGACATCCCTCTTATAACAAAAATTAGCAGTACTGTAACAGTAAACATGCTCAAACATCTACAGTTGTGCTAAGTTCCTACACAACTGTATTTTCCCTCACCTAGAACAGAGGAAAAGGGAAAGAATCTGCACAACACAACAAGCACCCTTTTGGAGACCAAGAGACTTATGTTCCTGTCATTGCCTTAGGCTTGCATGCATGGGTACATGCATGCTTAATAACCTGATTAGATGCACTATTCACAGAGTCTGGCTGAGTCAGATTTCACAAGTAACTCCCTTCCTCACCTCTGCTTCCTAAGCTGTAATAGTGTCCCCATTCCAGTATAGCACTCTAGATATGAAATACTGTTCCACAGAACACACTTCTGGTATATTTTACCTTTGGTAGAAAGATTTCCAAAGTAAGCATGCTGTTATATTTGTTAGTAACTGACTTGCATGTGTTTTTTTTTTTTTTTTTTTTTATAAAATAATTTCATTGAAAACTGATTGTTCCAAACTACCAGCTTTCCAGAGCTAATTATTCCCTTCCCTAGCCTATCCACTGATGACAAGGCATCAGCTAAGCCCCTTCCATCAGGGGAAGCCTAACCCCTGTCACAGGAGGTCAGTTCAGTCTTTTAGGTGCCAGCTTTAGGAATCACACAATTGAATCTCCTCAGCAGCCTACATTGGTGGATTACAGCTTCCAGACTCTGATAAGGTCCCTTTGGGAACTCCACTTCCTCTTTATTATTATATACGTTTGATTTCTTTAAACTGTTGCGGCAGGAGAGGATAGCCTACACCCTTTTAAGCTGGAAATTACTGGTTGAAGGCCTATTGTGTCTGTTATTCTGAAGTGTCTTAGTTCTGAGGTCAGCACTTGGGCTCCAAAACAACTTGTTTTACATTAGGAAGATTTGTTGTCTAGACTGTTGTGGCAGGAGAGTGTGACCTGCACCCTTCAAAGCTTGGAACTGCTGGTGAATTGCTGCCTTATTTAAACTTTTTTTTTTTTTTTTTTTTGCTGTTGTGACTATGATTTTTGATGAACTTTGAATGTCTAGTACTTCTGCATTTTATAGCATAGACCAGATTTAGACTTGCTGAATCTAGACAGTTTGGTATCAGCAGAGCACTAAAACCAGCTCTTCACTGAGATACTGAAAGATCTGAGGCATCCATTGCTTCCAACTAACTATAAGTGCCTCTTTTTGCTCTTATATTGTACTTTTAATTTATTTGTATTCTACTGTCTGTTTGAATTGTCTAAACTGTGTTTTGCCACATTTTACTGTATACTGTATTAGTTCAGCTGTAGCGTACAGCAACACACAGAACTTCAGGGATCATAAACAATGTAGAAGAAAAACACCTTTTGTTCAGCTCAGTTGGTAGAATCAAGATACTTTATTTGGTAAGTGCTTTCATGGGAACGACTCCCACTTCTTCAGACAATTCAATAAAATACATTTAAAACCACTCCATTTATATAGGGAACCTTAATTGGTATCAATCAAATCATGACTACACCATTTTCCAGTCTTAAAGTAATAAGCACACCCTAATATATTCTTATTAAAACTTTGTTCATATAAATTCTCTTTCTAAGTGCTTATATAGACAAAACCATGTTTGAAACACATATATAGACTACATATATGTACAGTTGAATCTAGCATTTCTCACTTTCTATAAAATATCTTTTATTATCACAGACTCATGATAGTCCCAAAATTATATACACAAATATATATCAGATCATATGTAAATAGATGTATAAAGTTTATATATGCCATAAAGATACAACAAAAATTTTTTACTAATAGTACAAATGCACATTAACAATAAAATACATGATAATCTTAAGCATGAAAATACAAATAAAATAAATCCTATTATTTATGAAGGCTCCTATTCTTCAAAATAGGCTTCAGGGGAACTCTATCATTTAAACCACTGTCAGCCTGTAATCGAATGATCTATCTCGTTTCTGAATTCTCTGTCCTGTTACTAATATCCCCCCACTTTCATTCTCATTCACCATTTCTATAACCATGAACTTAAAGGAATGATTTTCTCCCTTTTCCAGTGTATGTCTGGCTAAAGCATTGGTTTTATCCCTGTTCCTAATACCCAAAAGATGTTTTCTTATCCTATATCTAAATTATCTGTTTGTTTTTCCTACGTAATATCCTGAACACAGGCCACAAACTGCTGAATATACAACATTTTTAGTGCAGCAATTAGCTGTAACCTTAAATGTGCATTCCTTACCTGTGTCAGGATGTTTGAATGTATTAGTTGTATCTGTCCACCTACATTGATTACAATTTTTACATGGTATAGTTCCTTGATATTCCCCCATGGATCCATCCTTCTTGGGTCCATAACAAAGTAGCCTTTTCAGGGATTTCTTGTTCTTGAATAGGAAGCTGGGTTCATCCCCTACAATTTCCCTAATTCGGGGTTCATGCGTCAGTACTGGCCAGTATTTCCTTACCACATCTTACATAACTTTTACATTACTTGTGTAACTAGTAGATACCTTCACTTTATCCTTGGCAGAATTATTAAATTCTGATATTGTTTCCTCTCACTGTGAAGAAGTATGGTTTCCCAGTTGTATTTCTCAATGTCTGAACTTCATTAACTGTACCTATGATATCATTTTCCTTATAACCTCTATTTTTGAACTTTATAGAAAGGTCATTTACTTCCTCTTGAAAATCCTCTGCTGTCAATCTGGATATTCTTAAGGCCTGTCCTTTCACTACATTCTTAAATATGTGTTGGGGATGCATGCTATTTCTATGTACAAATGTGTTCCTTTGGCAGCTTTTCCTATACACATTCATGGACCATTCCCCTCTTGGGTCCCTATATACCCTAACGTCAAGGAATTTGATACTATCATGTGAGAATTTCAATTCAAATTTTAGGAAAGAAGTACTATTATTCAACTCATCATGGAAAGCTAATAATTCCTGTAGGGACCCCTTCCAAAGCAGAAAAAGGTAATCTACAAAGCATTTATAAAAAAATGACTTGTTGCCATCTATCTTTTGTCACATACTTTTGTCCCCAATTAGCCGTAGTTATACTGGCATAACTGTTCGCGGTAGATGTGCCCATTGCCACTCCCTCTTTTTGGTAGTATATAATGTGGTTAAACAACATCACATTATTTATTAAAATCTGTCCCATGAGTAGACATATTAACTCTATCCAACTTCCAGTATATGTACCATCCTTAGTTAAGTATTCCCTCAGCATGTCCAAACCCACATAGTTAGGTATAGATGTAAATAGGGAGTTCACATCCATAGTGACCATCATAACAGAACCATCACTATAACTATTGGTCTCAACATGTTTAAATAAATCTGTCAAAAATTGTTTAGTGTCAGCTGTAGCATAGCTCAGTTCCAGGTTTGCCATTTCTGGGTCTATTTTGTAACTTCTGAGCATCAAATTTAAGCCATCTTTTTGGTGAAGGCCCTTCTGCACCCTTGTGGGAATAGAGTACTGTCTGGGTCCCATCTATTAGAGAATGATTGCACTAGAGCTCAGCGAGAGAGCATCCTTATTGGCTAGTTTGAGTTAAAATGGTTAATCTGATGATATCCATTTCATTATGTCTCACTACTGGGTCTATGGATCTGACTCTGACACTTCTCAAGACGTTTGATCTGAGTTTCAAGCTCCTTCCTCTCCCAAAATGCCCCACTCCTTCTCTAACCTCTCAGATCTTGTTTGCCATCTTCCATCTCAGATGCAATTCAGTGATTCTCTCTCTAAGTTTCTTATCTGTAATTTTTCTGGTATCTGTTGAATTCCTCCCCTCCTTTTTTAGCTAGTTTTCGCTGGTGTTAGGGTTGTTCCCCTCTCCCCCACATTTCTCATATAACGTTACTTCCTACCTTTTCTATCTTTAACTGTTTAAACCAAAAAACAATGTTGCCGGTATTTTTACTTTAGATAACCCTTGTTCTTTTGGGTTGATTTTGAGAGGCATTTTGCTGACCTCTGGAGCTCAAACTCCTGCTGCTAAGGAGCTTAAGAAGCATGCCCCCTCATCATCTCTGGGGTCCATGTCTTCAATACCTGAGAAGTGCCAAAATTTGTCGGATCCTTCAACTTCGGGTCCAACAAAGTCTGCTTCTGCAAAGATGCAAACACTGTTGGATCCTCTGTCTTTGGGTCCGAGTGGCTGTTTGGATCCTACAGAAGTGATACTGATCCAAAGTTCCACATCTCCAAGTGAACCCTCTTCAGGTCAGAAGACTCAGATTAAAGGCCCCTGAGCCATACTCCACATCTGAGCAAATCTCTCTGTCCAGCCCTGACCACTTAGACCAGTCTATCCCTGGTTAAGTCCACATACTCTTCACCCTCCTTGAGATCCTCTCAGCTGTCACACTCAGATATGAACAGGATGATGCAGAGTTTTCTCAAAGCCCAGATTCAGTTGGGGATTTTACCATCTCCAACCAATGTGGGATCCGTGAGCGCTCCAACTCCAGTACCTTAATCTCCTCTTCCAATCCAACCTCTGGTTCATAGGTTCATACTAGGCTATCTGCCCTAGGGCATTTATAAGCCTAGCCAGAATGTGTTTGGCTTTCGCCACCCATTTTAAATTTATTTTGCTATGCACTTTTTCGAGGTTAGTATACTGTGCCTCTGTCTAACAGTGACACAGAAGTGATACCCGGGGTAAACCTACGATCTCCCATCCACTCATCAAGATTCCTCTTGAAGAGAGTCAATGAGGGACTCTGCCTAACCTGGACTGGGATTTTATTCCAGAGTGAAGGGAGCCTCTGGGTTATGAATCTGTCCCTCCAGCATGTCCTATTTATTTCAGTGCTGAGGTTCAAGTCTCTCGGCGTGAGCTCGATGGGATTTGGATTTTCTGAGGTGCAGCATGTTCATTAATTCGGGTTGGACATGGCTTTATACGTCAGGCACAGATCGCCTCTGAACAGGCGGTATGCCACTGAGTAGAGCTGGAGTTTCTTTAACCGGGCAGCATATGGCATCTGTTTGAGCCCTTTGATCCTCTTGGTGAGGTACTTTTGGGGTCTTTCCAGTTGCTGCAGGTGTCTGGTAAGGTACATCCCAAAAGGGGCATTGTACTCAATTATGGGCCTGATGAGGGATGAGTAAAGAGGCACGATGACGCCCCTGATCTAGATGTGAATCCCTTCATGATTAGGTGGGCTATATAAAATGTTTTTCTAACCACTTTGGCCACGTGGTTGTCAAATGAGAGATTGCTATCAACTTGGGTCCCCAGGTCCCTAATTACTTCTTCTGTACTTAATGGATTACCACCTATGTGGTAATTTGTGGGCACTTTGTTTTTGCCAAAGGGGATGACTATACACTTTTGGCATTTAGCTTGAGGCCATGGCTCTGGCACCAGTTGTCTGTTTCTATAAGGCCCTTTTGGAGGATGCTTGTGTCGGCTGGAGAGTCGATTATGGCGCCCAGTTTGCAGTCATCTGCGAACTTGGTCAGCCACAGTCCTTCCGTGTTGGCCTGTACCTCCGAGAAATATATACCAAACAAGAGAGGTCCCAGGACTGAGCCTTGTGGGACACCACTTGTAACTGGTTTGGAGTCTGACATGGCTCCAGCAATTCTAACCATGTGGGTTCTATCCTTGAGCCAGTTTGCAATCCATCTAGTGACATAGGGGTTTATATTTAAGCTGGTGAGCTTATCTATAATGCCCGAGTGGGGTATTGTATTGAAGGCTTTTGCGAGGTCCAGGTAGGCTGTGTGGACCACCTTCCCCTCGTCAATGGCCTTGGTGACTGTTTCAAAGAAATCAACTAGGTTTAAGAGGCAGGATCTGCCCTTAACAAAGCCGAACTGGGTAGGATCCAGTGTTTGTAGGTCCCCAATATCTTTATTTATGAGGTCCATGATGATCCTTTCCATAGCTTTGCAGACCAAGCTGGTCAGGCTTATGGGGCGATAGTTTCCAGGATCCGTTGAGGCACCACCTTTATGGAGAGGGACCACTGTTGCTGTACGCCACTCTTTGGGCACATATCCTGTAGAAAGGCTGAGATTGAACAGTAGTTTTATGTTTGGGTTTAGCTCTTCTTGGAGTTCATGTAGGACGCAGCCCGGGACACCGTCTGGTCCCATTGATGCTGTGTTTTGCTTTGGAGAGGGCGGCTCTTACCTGAGCATCTGAGATGTCAGGGGCAGCACTCTGCTGGGATAGATATTTGCCCTTTGGTGGGGAGGGGAGAAGTTTGTGCTGAACCTGTCAGCTAGGATGTTGGCAATGTCTGTGGGTTCGGTGTATTTTTTGTCATTTTGGACTAATTCTGAGCATATCTGGGAATTACCACCCAGGTTCCTAACATAACTAAAGAAAGCCTTGTGATTATCCTTAGTGTCCTGTGCAATTTTTCTCTCGAAGCTGGCCTTAGACAATTTTATGTGTGCCCGTAGTTTTTTGCTAATACTGATCAGTGATGCCTTCCCTTTTTGGGATTTTGCTCTATCATTTAGTAGCTTCCTCCTTCTATTGTATAGTTTGTTTATGGCTGGGGTCCACCAGACAGGACGTCTGCCTTTGGAGGATTGGGTCTTGGTTTTATTTGGGATCGCATGATCCATGCATTCCTGAAGGTGTTCATAGAATGTGTTTATAAAGGATTCTGCGGTCTGGGCGGTATTTTCCACAGGCCCGGGGGCTTTGAAGGATTCCACCTCAGTTTTGAGGAGTGTGAAATTTGCTTTAGAGAAGTTTTTCACTGTGGTTTTCTTGGCAGGGGGTGGGGTCGGGATGTGAATATCCAGTGAGATTAGTTTATGGTCTGATCTTACCAGTGAGGGATACACTTCTGGTCTGGAGCATAGAGTCCCCATGTTGGTGATGATCAGGTCCAGTATGTTTTCCCCTCTTGTGGGAGTGGTAACAAGTTGTTCCATAGCATTTGAGTTTATAAATTCTAGGAACCTTTGGGCTAGGGTGTTGGAGCTAGAGTAATGCTCCCAGTCTATGTTTGGGTAGTTGAAGTCGCCCAATATAATGGTGTTTGGAGAGACCTTCATATTTTCCAGTGTTCTCAGGAAGGCCGAGTGGGGTTCCTGGGTTTGGGAGGGTGGTCTGTAGCAGGCTATAAACTGGAAGGCAGTTTTACCCACTGTTAGTTGCACATGGATAGTCTCTGATGCTTCGTGCTTTGCCACCAACCTGGAGGTGTGGGTATCTTTGATGAATATCGATACTCCCCCTCCTTTTGTGGTTCGGTCCAAGTTTTGGGGCTGAAAAGCATGGTATGAGGTATAACCTGGTAGTGCTGGGCTGCTCTCGGGAGCCCTGACCCAGGTTTCTGTTACTGCACAGATATCGATGTTCTCCATGCTAAGGAGAGTTTCGAGTGCGTGCATCTTGAGGTTTAGACTTCTGGCGTTGAGTAGCATTACTCTTAGTTTCTTATCCCTTGTGATACCTATGGAGGTGGGTTTGTCTTTTGAGCCTTGCCTAAAAAAGGCACTATGGGGGTAGCAAGAGCCTTTGCCAATATCCGAAAGCCCAAGGGTGACAGGTGCAAGCCGTCCCTAGCGAAGCATTGTGGCTTGTCGAGCATATCATCCCAAGCTGACAGGCATTGGATCCCCTTTGAATGACACCAGTACTTAAGCCAATTGTTGAAATTGCAAACACTGGTTTCGGAACTTCAGAGTGGGCCGTCATTGGAGTGTAGAATTTGTCTTTCTTCATCTCCAGCAAGGTCGCAGACTAGCTCGGGTCTGATTCCTTCCGAGCGGAGCAGGTTCCAGACCGAAGACATCTGCGCCAACTCCTCGGGCTTGGTCTCAGCTGTGACCCTGTCGGAGCCATCCCTATCCCTGGGGGCATCAGCCCTTGACAGTTCAGGCCCAGTGCTTTCTGGAGGTGTCAGATCTGGGGTGGCTTCCTCCTTCTTCCTGGTTCAGGGGAAGAGGGGACTGGCTTTCCTGGGTTCGTAAGTCTTCCAGGTGGTAGCAATGGCTTTATCCAGACTACAAGAAGTGGCCCCTCATGCCCAGGATCCTACCCAGTTTCCCTCTATCCAGGCTTTGTGCCCATTCATCTTGTCTGTAGTGAGCCCCTCTAGGAGAGCATCCAGGCCTCCCCCTAGTAAGGGGTTGTGAGTTCTCTCCTGAGTATCCCATTGGGGAGGTTCATCAGAAGAGACGGTGCCAGAGGAAGCACTTAGACTCTCCTTTGGAGTCGTTGACAGCAGACACTGACTTCAATGAAAGGGGAAGGGTCCACCCGATCTCTGCCCAATGACATCTTCTTTGGGAATATTTTGGAAGTACTGAAACAAAAGGGTGGCTAGTCATCCCAATCCCCTTTCTGTGAGGAGTCAGTGTTACTGGAGGCCTTTGGGACAGGTCCATCTATGTCCTGAGTATTCCTGCCACTGGACAAACTCATTGACCTGATCACATGCCGGGCATGGAAGGATCCAGACACCATGGAGCCCATCCCTAAACATGCAGATAGATGTCTCAATCCCCCTAGTGATTGCCCATACTGTAGTAAAGGCATCACGGTTGATGCCATTGTGGTGTTTGTAGCCACTAAGAAAGAGCTAGCCAAACAGAGCTCCTCTGTTTATCCCCCCCGAACAAAGAGTCTCGGGCTTTGGGCAGGCATGGGAAGAGCATGTATGCCTCTACTACCTTTATGCTGAGGACATTAAATTATTTAGCACACTTCATGTGTCTCCAGAGAGATCTGGTCAAGGAATTCAACAACCCTCTGACAGAGTCATTGTCGGTGGAGGACATCAGAAAGGTAGCTCCCCAACTGACCACTATGTCATCAATTAATTCCTCAAGGAGGTTGATTTCTCACGCTGGGGAAGGAATCTATTGAGAAGCTGGTACAGGCATAGCCCTTAGGAGCCATACCTAGATGAGACCTTGCAGGTTTGCAGACCCCTTTAAGGTATCATTCATAAATGCTTCCTTTGACGATTCCTCTTATTTGGACTGCCAGTTAAAGAAACTCTTACCCACAGCGAGCAGGAGGGAAAGACCTTATCTGCCATAGGGATCCAATTTTCTTCCCCCCAATGGACCTACTGTAGGAACAAATGGAGTGGGAAGAATATGTGGTTCAGTCATAGCCACACTTCATGCTTTGTGCCCACTGAATGGTGCACAGCAACAGTTATCCCACTCCACAAAGGGGGAGCCACCACGGACACCGGGAACTACCGCCCCATTAGCCTGATGAGCCTGGTCTGCAAGGCTATGGAACGTATCATCATGGAACTTATAAACAATGACATTGGTAATCTCCAAACTCTGGACCCTACCCTGTTCGGGTTTGTAAAAGGCAGATCATGTCTCCTAAACCTGATAGACTTCTTTGAAGTGGTCACCAAAGCCATAGATGAGGGTAAGGTGGTCCACACAGCCTATCTAGATCTTGCCAAGGCTTTCAACACCATCCCCCACTCTGGAATTGTAGATAAACTCACTAAACTAGGTATAAATCCCTATGTCACAAGATGGGTTGCCAACTGGCTCACTGACAGAACCCACACTGTGAAAGTAGCAGACTCTAAATCCAACTTCAGACCAGTGACAAGTGGAGTACCACAGGGTTCAGTCCTAGGTCCCCTCCTGTTTGGTGTCTACTTCTCTGAAGTACAGGCTAACACAGAAGGTTTTTGGCTAACAAAGTTCGCAGATGACTGCAAACTGGGAGCCATAATCAAAACTCCTAATGAGGTGGACATCCTACAAAAGGGCCTCACTGAGACAGATGCCTGGTGTCAAAGCCATGGCCTCAAGCTCAATGCCAAAAAGTGCATTGTCATCCCTATTGATAAAAACTTTGTACCCGTGAACTAACACACAGGCAGTAGTCTACTTAACACCGAAAGTGTGATAAGAGACCTTGGGACACAGGTGGACAGTAGTCTCTCCTTTGATAATCACATTACCACAGTAGTCGGGAAATCCTTTTATGTGGCACACCTCATCACAAAAGGTTTCTCATCCAGGAAAAAAGAGGTCATTGTTCCCCTCTACTCATCACTCATTAGACCCATTATAGAGTACAACACTCCTTTTGGTATGTACCTCACAAGACATCTACAACAACTGGAGGGGTTGTGAGGGTGGCTTAATGGCTAAGGTGTTTGCCTTACAAACACAAGGTGCAGGGTTTGAGTCTTACAAGGGTAATTGGCTAGGCTTAAAATGGCTCACAAGGGCAGTTAGCTTAGTACTAAACTATGAACCTATAAACTATGAAAGGCCGCAGAAATACCTCACAAAGAGGATTACCGGCCTCAAACAGATGCCTTACGCAGACTGTCTCAAAAAAACTCTAGCTTTACTCTGTTGCATATCGCCTACTCAGAGGCGTTCTCTGCCTAACATGCAAAGCTATGTCAAACCCAGAGCTGTTGGACATGCTCCACTTAAAGAAATCCCAATCCCTTCGAGCTACAAGCTGTAGGGACCTAAACCTTGTCACAACAATAAACAGAACATGCTGGAGGGATAGATTCCTGTCCCAGAGACTTCCCATACTCTGGAACAAACTACCTATATATATCAAACGTAGCTCCTTGTTAGCACTCTTCAAGAAAAATCTTGATGATTGGATGGGAGATAGGAAATTCACCCCAGGGATCACTTCTGTGGCTTTGCTTGACAGGGGCACAGGAAAATAATTTTCTTGGGTGACAAAAGCCAGGGTACCATTTGGCTAAGCTTATATAGGCCCTAGGGCCAATAGCCTAGTACCTACCTATGAACCTATAAGCAGCAGGGATCTTTCCGTAAATCACAGGATGAATCCTCTTCTAGAGGCAGAGGAAGGGGATTTAATGGTAGGCACCGTCCCAGAGGGAGGTGGGGTCCACAGAACCAGGGTGGAAGAGAACCTTTCTCTGACAGGCCCTTCCAGTGCTCCTGAAGCATTGCCCGGCTGTCCTACTCTGGAGGCAGTCGGGGGGAGACTATCCTTACACCCAGACACCTGGCCAAACATAAATGAGAAGTTGGTATTGAAGATAATTTACAGAGGCTACTATATTCCCTTTTCCCTTTCTCCTCTTGGTTCTGGGAAAGATCTACTTGATGTTTCTCCCAGTCAAAGGGAGTATGCCATTACAAAGGTTCAGAAACTTCTAGAAAAAAGTAATTCAGGAGGTCCCAACTGAACATCAAGGATGTGGAACTTACTCACTCTTCTTTTTAGTGCCAAAGAAAACGGAGGACTTTTGACAGATCTTAGACTCAAGCAGTCTGAACTTATTTGTAAAGAAGTCAAAGTTCCACATGGTTATGGCACAGTCCATGTTTTACTCTTATATGCAAGGATGATTGGATGTGCTCTGTCAATCTCCAGGATGCATGCTATCGTATTAAAATAGATTGACGTTCCAGGAGAAACTTGCGCTTCTGTTTGGGGAGCCAACCATTACAAGTTCAGAGCACTGCCCTTTGCCCCCCCCCCCCAGGTGTTCACCAAATGCATGGCAGTGGTTGCAGAAACACCTTCGTCTGCAAGGATTCCAGGTGTTTCCATACTTAGACAATTGGCTGCTGACAGCACCTACAAGGCATCAACTACTTCAGGCCATCCAGGTTTTGGTACATTTCTTCAGTTGCCTGGGAATTACGGTATATTTGGCAAAGTCAAATATGTCCCCTGTACAGGACATACAGTTTATAGGGACATAATTGAACACAGCCACACAAGTAGGTGCCCTAACTCTACAGAGAGTAAGATCATTTTGAAAGCAGGTACAACTGTTACTGGATACCTCAAACCCGCCAGCTCGCCTGGTCCTGATGGCCCTAGGATCCATGTCAGCTGCCATTCTTCTGGTTCCATTACCAAGATTTTTCATGTGAGTTCTCCAGTGGACCCTTGCGGTCCAGTGGTCTGTTCTGTATGATCCCTTGTTAGCTCCCATCAGACTAACTCTGATCTGCAGGTGTCATCTACAGTGGTGGATGCTTACAAATGTCCTCCATCTCGGCAGACCCTTTAGTCTCCCTCCACCCATAGCCACAGTTACCACGGATGCTTCCCTGGTTGGTGGGGGGGGGGGGGCGTTATCAGGGAAGAGTGGTTCAAGGCACGTATTCCATGACAGAGACCAAATTACACACAGATGTTCTGGAGGTGAGGGCAGTACTTTCGTTGCAAGCCTTTCAAGACTGCCTCCCTCTGGGAATGATTGCAGTTCTTACAAACAACATGTCGGTTGTTTGGTACATCAGCAAGCAGGAGGACCCCAATCATACCCTTTGTGCAGAGAGGCCTTGAGGGTTTGGGAATGGGTGATCTCTTCAAACCGCTTTCTCATTGCAACACGCATCCCGGGAGAGTCTAATGTTCTGACGGACAGACTGAGCAGATCGATCTTGAGTGGTCTCTGAATCGATCAGTAGCAAATCAGATATTCAGGCATTAAGGCTAATCTTGCTGCGACATCTTTGCCTCTTCCCTGAACAACAAGTGCAGAAAGTATTTCACTCTGATCCCACTCCCACTGCGGGAGTCACCCAGGGATGCTGTATTCCATGACTGGCCCTTGGGTCTCCTATATGCTTATCTTCCATTTCCCTTATCCCCAAAGTTTTGCAGAAGGCCTGGGAGGCTGAACAGCACTCTGATCCTCATTGACCCCTTATGGCCTTGTCGGGTATGGTTTCCCTTCCTGCAATCTCACAGCCAGTATCCCCCTTGGATACTAGATCCCAAGCAGGATTTAATTTCCCATTTGTCGTAACATTAGACCCCCCAGTCTCCGATCTCTGACTAACCATTTCATTTCTCCACTTCCAGTGATTCTTCAAAAGCCCAGGCTTTTCAGAAGATTTTACTGGCTTCTCAGAAGCCTTCTACCAAACAAGTGTACTATAGAAAATGGAAGAGATTTTCCATTTGGGCATCGGATTGGAATATCAATCCTTTTTCAGGCCTTTTTTTAGATATTCTTATGTTTCTCAGCTCACTTTTTCAACAGAGGCTAGTTTTTCCACCATAAAGGTACAACTATTGTGAATTTTCATGTAGGGAAGGGCAACAGTCTTTCCTCTTCTCTCTCAACATCAGGGATATGTCGGGCTTTCATGAAATGAGTTTTTCAGCTTAGACCTCAGATAAAAGATCCGTCTCCTCCTTGGGATCTCACTGTTTTGCTTCAAGGCCATACTCGGAAACCTTTTGAGCCTGCAAGTTCATGTGACATAAAATTTTTGTCTTGGAAGACTATTTTCCTAGTGGCCATTACTTCAGCAAGAAGAGTATCGGAATTATAAGCTTTATCTTCCCTGCCACGTTTTTCAAGGATAGTCTCTCCCTCAGAACAAATCCATCCTTTATATCCAAAGGTGCTACAGAGCTGAATGTTAGCCAAGCTGTTCATCTGCCTGTATTCTTCCCAAATCATTCCAATAAGGGCAAATATATGCTGCATCTGCTGGATGTACACAGACAATTGCGTTTCTGTTTACATAGAATGAAACTAGATAGAAAATATAAGCAATTGTTCATCTCCTTTGCACAAGATAGATTAGAGCAAGCTGTAACCAAAGTTGCCTTAGTGAAATGGATTACCAAGTGTATTTCTACTGTCTGAATGGCATGCAACTTCCCCATCACCCTAGAGCTCATTCCACCAGGTCCATGTCTACCTTGTCTGCCCTTTAGAACTCCTGTTGATGAGATTTGTGCAGCAGCAACTTAGTCCAAGTCTCATACGTTTGTCTCCAATTACAAATTGGACATTATTTGTAGAAACAGAGCATCCTTTGGCTCCATGGTGCTCAGGCATATCCTGCCTTGAGGACCACCCAGGGTTTACGTAGCTGGGCACTCTGACCCAGTATTGAGGCATAATGAAATAGACAACATCAGATTAGGAGTTATGTACGTACCATAACTTGGCATCTGTTGTCCAGTTTCATTATGCCTTACGTTCCACCCAGCCTAAAACAGCTGAGAGCGTTCGAGAGATATGGAAATCCATAGGTTCCTAGTTTGAGCTCCAGTGTGTTGCATATTTTTTGGTTCCCACTGGTGTAGATCTGAATTATTTTTAAGAGGGCAGCAAACTCGATCTGAGGGGTTAGAGAAGGAGTAGGGCATTATCGGAGAGGGAGGAGTCTGAGGCTCAGATTGTAAGTCTTGAGAAGTGGCCAAGTCAGATCAGGGGTTGAATCTGTAGACCCAGTAGTGAGTCATAATAAAATTGGGCAATGCAGATGCCAAGTTATGGTAAGTACATAACTCCTATTTCTTGTTTTATTTAAGTCCTGTGTTTGTGCTTGTTTGCGTGTAACGCACCTTTGTGCACTGCAGCATAGCAGTGGTTACAGTTGATGGTTATAGATGCAAACGTTTTGTTGGTTATAGATGCAAATGTTTTGTTTGTGAAGATTTCCCTTTGGAGTTTGCTTGTGGTCCTCCAAAGGTTTTTTGTGGCCCTGCTCTACTGTCAGGTGGAGCACTAAGCCTAGCCTCAGAGGTACCAACACACCTCTCAGCTCCACCCACTAGTCATCCCTAAGTGCAATCTGTTTTCCTGACCATATAAATTTATCTAAAACTGTGGAAGGACAATTTCCCACAGTTTCTCTGGTTAGCTTGGTCAACATGAGCATCCTGAGGCAGTGTAACAACTGCCTCACGTTCACTGACAACCCCTCTACTCCTAGTGAGAGATGCAACTATATTAATAACCTTGAATCCATGCTCTCTCATACAGCAGTCGGTACATATGACAATGAGCGGGTTGTCAGCATGCATACCTCACCTCCTACTCCACCCAAACCCACATCACACATATTTACATATGTGGAGATCCTCACCAGAAACATACCTAAACACCAGAGACCTCCCAAACACAAGAACGCTACACATAATAAATCCTCTGCAGAATGCAGTACACATAATAGCTCATGCACCAGTGTCTCACCTGTCAAGCAGTTAAGGAAAAACACAAAACCAAACATTAGTCATAGGTGATTCCATTGTAAGGCACACAGATGTCACTCTTACTAGGCTGGATAAGGAAAAGGTCATGGTAAGCTTGTCAGATGCCAGTATCTCAACAACAGATACTGTTATGACTCCATCATAGTCCATCTTGGTGTGAACGACTTGAGACATACCTGTCTGGACTATATGAAGAGAGACATGACTGAGCTCTCAGACTGAGTGTCTCATGCAGGTATGTCCCTAGCCTTAAGCAACATTTTACCTTCACCTAGGATGATGCCTCAATACAAACAGAAAATGATTGACTTCAATAATTGGCATAGTTTTTGATGCCATTCTAATGGGATCCTGTGTCTGTCAGCCTGGAATGACATGAGCAACAGACCTTGATGCTTTGCCAGAGATCTTCATCTGTCACTCCTGGGATTTCAGCTACTGGCTAAGGCTCTTGCCACCCCCATAGTGCCTTTTTAGGCAGTGTCTCAAGGACAAAGTTCCCGATGTAAAAACTCCACCTAAAAACAACCTCAAAGTTATGCTGCTAAACCCTAGGAGTCTTAACATGAAACTGCACTCACTGGAAGCAGTCCTCCTCTTGGAAGATGCAGACATTTTTGCAGTCACGAAGACCTGGATGTAATGCGATCCTATCTCACATACATTCATGACTCATGGGCTCGGAGCCGAGAATCGGCTCAGACTCGGCTGATACACTAGCACGAAGTCTCTCATTGGCTGGGCCAACTCCCTTATCCCGGGATGCACCACGCCCAAACCCCCAGATCTCATTTGCCACTCCTAGAGTAGTGATATGGTCTCGACTTGGCTGTGGCTAAGTACCCCTCCTTTTTGGTTGCTTTTTTGACAGTTAGCTTAGAATTTATACTCAAACAGCTATTTTAATAGCTATTCTGGTTGTTAAGTCATTTGTGGTTGATTGTTGTTGTACCTCTGAATTGTTGTGGTAATCCCTTCTGTTTGGCGGGCTAGGCCCATTTGAGTTAGAGGGCCTTTGCCCTATCTCTTAGAGCGTTTAAGTTAGAGCTCCCCCCCCCCTTCCTTCCTTGTGTGTTTTGAGTGTGTCGACAGTAGGTATGTCTGGCAAAGAAAAGGAGCATAAGCCATCGGGCTTTAAAAAATGTTTGAAATGTAGTTATAAGATGTCGTTGACAGATGGCCACGCCATCTGTGTTTATTGTTTAGGTTCTAAACACTTGCAAGTGTCTTGCAGTGTTTGCCATGAGGACATGAGAGGAAAAATAAGCTCATCCTGAAGGGTCTTATTAAACCTGCCTTCGTGGAAGCCTTGACTTCTTCTCCCTCGTCAAAATCGAGGCTAAAAAAGTCTTCGGCCACGACAAGTCCGTCGGAACCACCTGCAAAAAGGTCTAAGTCTGTGTCCCCTTCCTCGGCTCCACTGGCCTCGGAGCCGAAGGCTAGAGGATCTAAAGCTGGGTCGCCCTCCTCGGCTCCACTGTTTTTTTAGTCTCGGGACAAGAGATCAGGTACTCTGTCCCCTTCCTCAGCTCCACTGATTTCGGAGCCGCAGGACAGAGGGTCTAAATAGAGGTCTCCTTCGTCGGCTCCATTGCTCTTGGAGCCGCTGGACAGTGTTTCTGCTCTGGGGTCAATTTCGTCGGCTCCTGAACCGCCGGCGCCGAAAGGAGTCTCGGTTCTGGTCGAGTCTGCTTCGGCCCCGATATTTTTGGAGCCGATTCGGAGATGGCCTCCTAGCCTGGTTTCGGAGCCGACAGGAAAAGTCTCTCGGCCCCCTTCTGTTTCCTCCAGGTCATCCAGGCTTTCAGACTCTGATGTAGATAGGGTGGTCCAGAGGCTCCTCCAGTCACCTGTCTTATCCATATTATTTTCGGCTCCGGCCCAGTCGGCCCTGGAGCCAGCCCCTTTGATACCATTTCTTCCTCCTCCGACAACCTTGGTGTCATCTGAGTCGGAGTTCGTAGAGTCGGGTGAAGTCCTTGAGGCGGTCCCGAGACCTATTGCTAGTCTGTCGACACCGTCTTCAGCTCCAACCCTTTCTGTGCCTTCCAGAGGTTTTGGTTCTCGGGTGTCCTCAGCCAGGCCCGAGGGGGACTCGTCGGGGCTTCTGGTTTCGGCCCCGAGTCTCCCTCGTGGCGCCTCGGCTAGGGGAACCCCGACACCGGTCATGGTCTCGGGGACGGCCCCCTCCTCTGATTCTGGTGGGCCCGCCTTCGAGGCTATGAGGAGCGTGCTGGCCAAGTCTCTAGCGAGTTCACCCGAATCTATGACTCCTTCCCTAGACACGGCAGCTAGAGCTTCTGGTGCCCCCCTGTCTTCGGACTGCACGGCTCCTAGGCCTGAGGATTCCTCCTTGTGTGGTCCCCTTTTTTCTGAGGAGCCTTCAGAGTTCGTGCCTGAGGAGCCCCCCAGGAAAAAATTGTGCAAGAGGAAGCACATAGACTCCCCAGATGAGTCTGTCACCTCGGACACCGACCTCGATGATGCGGAGGGGTCCCCCAAGTCAGCCTCTGACGACGTTGCATTCTCTGATATCCTGGAGATCTTGAGACAGAGGGGGCGACTGGCCATCCAAAACCTTTTCTGCAGAGGATTCGGTCTTCCTCAAGGCCTTTGGAGCCCAACCCTCCGCCTCCTGGGTGTCTCCACCCTTCGATGAGTTACTGGACCTTATTTGTCGAAGGGTTTGGGAACACCCTGATTCTGTGGAGCCAGTTCCTTCTCGCCCCAACAAGTTTTTATCCGCACCCTCTGGCAAGGAGCTTCTAACCAATGGAGTTCCGGTTGATGCTATGGTGGTGGCGTCTGCCACCCAGCAAGATGTGGCAGAGGCATCTACTTCTATCCATCCTAACAAGGAGTCCAAGAGCATGGATAGGTACGGGAAGCGTACCCTGATGTCAGCGACCTTTACCCTGCGGTCACTGAATTATTTATGTCATTTTACGAGGCTCCAAAGGGATCTCATAAAGGAGTTGGGAGATTCCCTGTCGGGTAACGTGCCTGAGGCATTGACGCAGTCTGTCAATGCCCAGCTGTCTACCCTTTCGTCCATTGTTAACTCGTCCATGAGGCTCATATCTTATGCAGCCGAAGGAGCGGGTAGGGCAGCGAGTTCGGGCGTAGCCCTTAGGAGGCAAGCCTGGATGTGCTTGTGTCACTTTGCGTTGGTGTTCAAGTCTTCCTTCACCGATGCTCCATTCGATGGGTCCTCTCTCTTTGGACCCAAGGTGAAAGGCACACTCACTAGATGTGAGCAGGAGGGTAAGACTTTGTCTGCCGTTGGGGCCCCTTTTTCGCTTCCCTCGAGACCTTACCCCAAGGCTCAGAGGGGAGGAAAGATGTGGTTCAGAAAGTCCCAAAAGTCTTTCCTTGCCCATCGGAGTGACCCCCCCCCGAGGCAGAGGGGGGGAATTATTCTGGAAGACCGTCGCTCCAGAGGCGGCGGAGGCCCCCGCAACTCAGGAGACCGCGAATCCTTTCGTTGTTCCTCCGTCCAGCGTCCCTGAGGGACTGCCCGACTGTGCGTCTCCAGAGCCAGTTGGGGGTCGATTCTCGATTCATCCAAGGGCCTGGGGTTCCATCACTCAGGATCAGTGGGTGCTTCGTATCATCACCGGAGGTTACACCATTCCCTTTATCCATCCCCCTCCACCCTCAAGGAAAATCCTGGACGTGCCACCCAGTCAACGGGATCAAGCAGCCATAGAGGTCGCAAAGCTGCTCAGAAAGGGAGTCATCCAGCCAGTCCCCGCAGACCAGACCGGATTAGGAACTTACTCAGTTATTTTTGGTGCTGAAAAGAACAGGGGACTTGAGACCCATTCTGGACCTCAGCCACCTAAACCACTTTGTAAAGAAGTCCAAGTTCCGGATGGTCATATTGCAATCCATTTTCCCAATGTTGGAAAAAGGAGTATGGATGTGCTCCATCGATCTCAAGGACGCCTATTATCACATCAAGATAAACAGGGCGTCCAGGATACATTTACGCTTCCGCCTAGGAGCCACTCACTTCCAGTTTCGAGCCCTGCCCTTTGGTCTCACCACAGCCCCCAGGGTGTTTACCAAATGTCTGGCAGTGGTGACTGCTCACCTGAGACGTCTGGGATTCCAGGTGTTTCTGTATCTAGACGACTGGCTCCTCACCGCCCCCACCAGGCATCTTCTTATTCAAGCCGTGAGTGCTACCATCAAATTGGGACATCTATTAGGAATTACATTCAGCTGGGAAAAGTCTGTATTGCTGCCATCACAGCGTGTTGCCTTTATAGGCGCAGAGCTAGACTCTGTTGAGATGCGAGCATTCCTTCCATCAGAGAGGATAAAGATACTACAGGACCAAATCCTAGCCTTACTACCCCGAAGCAAAGCCCCTGCCAGGATGGTCCTTCAGCTTTTGGGGTCGATGGCGGCCGCCATTCTTCTGGTCCCTCTGGCAAGATTGCACATGCGAATTCTCCAATGGCTCCTGTCGACCCACTGGTCGTACCAAGATCTGCCCTTGTCCTACCCGATTCTCATTACGGAAACCTGCCGGCGAGATCTTCATTGGTGGCTCCTCTCCCCCAACCTGAACCAGGGGTGACTCTTCTGCCCCCCCTCCACCATTGCCACAGTGACCATGGACGCCTCCCAGATAGGGTGGGGGGGGGCATTATCTGGACAGGACGGTTCAAGGCACGTGGCAAAATCATGAAAGCCACTTGCATATCAATGTCCTGGAAATGAGGGCAGTGCTTCTAGCATTGCAGGCACTTCACAGCTCTCTTCCCAAGGGTACCATCGCAATCTTCTCAGACAATATGGCGGTAGTATGGTACCTGAACAAGCAAGGAGAAACCAGGTCTTATCCTCTTTGAAGAGAAGCCATGAGAGTTTGGAACTGGGCGATTGCTTCCCAGAGATTTCTAGTGGCAATGCACATTCCGGGGAAGTCCAATGTGGTAGCAGACAGGCTGAGCAGAGTTATTCTGATGCCTCACGAGTGGTCCCCGAACGACAGAGTAGCGGCTCAGATCTTCTCCAAGTGGGGGCTTCCCTGTTGTGACCTCTTCGCCAGCCCCTGGAACGCGAAGGGCAGCAATTTCTTCTCCCTGATTCCCCCTCAGGGGGAGTCGCCCAGGGACGCTCTAGTCCACAATTGGCCCCCCGGTCTGCTCTACGCCTTCCCTCCGGTCCCACTACCACCAAAGGTGATTCAGAAGGCGATCTGCTTGGGAAGCAACATGATTTTGATCGCACCATACTGGCCCCGCCAAGTTTGGTTTCCTTTCCTTCGGAAGTATGCAGTGAAGGATCCTTGGATTTTGGACCCAATTCCAGACCTCCTGACTCTTCTGTCAGGTCAGGTCCATCCATCACTGCGAATTCTCAAGCTAACGGCTTGGCTGCTCCACTTCTGACCTTAGTCAGACAGCATATTCCTTTGCCTGAGGTGGTCCGGATTCTGTCTTCTTCTCACAGAGCTTCCACTAAGGAGATATATTCTAATAAATGGAAAAGGTTTGCCATTTGGGCCCAGCGGCACAACCTTGACCCTCTGACAGTCCCGGTGTCTGCAGTATTAGATTTTTGGCAACTCTTTTTAAACAGGGTTCCGCTGTCTCCACGCTTAAAGTCCAATTGGCAGCGATTTCTAATTATCATGTTGCCTTTGAGCCTTCACTCATGAGTCATAAGTTGTGTAAGGCCTTTCTTAAGGGAGCTTGGTTGCTTCGCCCGCCGGTGTCGCAACCTGTTTTGCCATGGGATTTGAATATAGTTTTAGGAGCCTTGACGTCTCATCCCTTCGAGCCGGCAGCCATTTGTGAGAAAAAGTTCTTATCTTGGAAGACTGCCTTCTTGGTAGTTATTACTTCAGCCAGAAGAGTTTTGGCGCTTCAAGCCCTCTCTGTTAAGCCCCCTTATCTGATCTTTCACAAGGATAGAGTGTCTCTAAGACTAAACCCGTCTTTTCTTCCGAAGGTTTCTTCTACTCTTTGTCTGCACCAATCTATAGTGCTACCAGTTTTCTTTCCAAAATTTTCCAACAAGGCAGAATACAGACTTCATCAGTTGGATGTGCATAGACAACTGAGGTTTTACTTGGATAGGACACAGCAGCAAAGGAAATCAGACCAGTTGTTTGTGGCCTTTGCAGACAACAGGATTGGCAAACCAGTAACTAAGACCACTATTGCTAGGTGGATTAGGGATTGTGTTTCATTTATTTATGCATCAACAGGAAGGGACCTTCCATTTCCAGTTAGGGCGCATTCTGCTAGGGCTATGGCAACTTCAGTGGCCTTTCACGCTAGACTGTCGGTGGATGAGATGTATGCAGCGGCCACTTGGGCTTCTCCACATACTTTTATTTCTCATTACAAACTGGACGTGGCCTCTAGAGGTCGGGCGTCCTTTGGTTCCACAGTGCTCAGGAGTGTTTTCCAGTGAGCCTCCCAGGATCTAGGTGCTAGGGACGCTGTCCCATCAGTCATGAATGTAGGCGAGATAGGATCGCATTACATCTTTTAGTTATGTACTTACCACAACGATAGATGTATGTGATCCATCTCGCCTACATTCTTACGTACTCGCCCTCCTTCCCCCTACCTGTTGGATCTGGAGGAAACACTGTTGTATAGTTGGAGTGGTCCACGTGAGTGAGTGGTGGTGGGCAAACAAGATCTGGGGGGTTGGGCGTGGTGCATCCTGGGATAAGGGAGTTGGCCCAGCCAATGAGAGACTTCATGCTAGTGTATCGGCCGAGTCGGAGACGAGAATCTGCTCCGAGCCCATCAGTCATGAATGTAGGTGAGATGGATCACATACATCTATCGTTATGGTAAGTACATAACTAAAAGTTCAAGGCTGTGGAGAGCACCCCAGCCGTACTGGGTTACACCTCCTTCCACACGTTCAGACCACAAACTGAAGGTGTGAAAACTAAAGGAGACTGTGTATCAGTATTCATTAAAGATAAATACACCTCCAGATTAGTTAAACAGTATGATTAATTTTCTGGAGATACTTCAGGTGTAATTAACTGTTGGTAGGCAACCTAGTCAAGTCATTGCCAACTGCAGGACCCTCTCCATGAATCAGGACACCTACTCTGCCTATTTGGATCTACTTGAGTCTGTCAAGATACATCCGAACACCATGGGTTTGGGTGACATTAACTACCCATCCATTGACTGGGTAAATTACTCATGCTCAAACTCACTTGACCAAAGGTTCTTCAACTTAGTGCCCTTGACCAGCTGGTTGACATCCCCACAAGGGGTGCCAACATGCTGGATCTGGTACTTACCAAGATGGGGGGACCACTGTAGCACACCCACTGCAAGGTCTTCCCTGGTGATATATGACCACAAATCAGTCTCATTCAAACCATCACACCTCACCCCTCCCCCAAGCAGCAACTAACTAAAAAACTTCTCCACAGCAGATTGTAACCTCTTACAGGATGTTATAAATAGCTTCACAGTACCGTCCCCCTCAGATGAATCTGGCAACTATGCAGAGTTCTACATCAGTGCTTTATACAAACACCTGTATAACTCCATTGACTTGGGCGTATCTGATAGGACCAAAACAAGCTCGTCAAGAAAGATCAAACCTGCCTGGTGGATGACCACCATTAACAGGCATTACAATAAGAGGAAGAAATTGCTGTCTAAGGGTAAGAGGGAACTCCCTCCTCAGCTTAATCAAGCAAATAAGACTTCTTGTGAAGTACTCCAATGCAAACTACAAATCCAAGTTAGCTTCCTCAACTAAGGACAACCATAAGTTATTTAGTTACATCCATAAACTAAAAGGAAAGGCCCAGATTTGCGCTGAACTAGTAGTTAATGATACCACATGTACTGAACCTGTGGATTTAGCTAACCTGTTGGCCAACAGGTTCTGTGAAAACTTCACTTCCCTGTCCCTGCCACATGTACCCATGACATCCCTACCACCTGTCCCCTACCTTGTATCTGTAAAGAGCAGGTTGTGAACACCCTCTCTAAGGCCAAAAACATAGCATCTGTGGAACCTGATAACATCCCAGGCTGCATCCTGCTTGGGCTCCCACAAGAATTAGCTGCACCATTGGGTACTCTTTTCAATTAGTCTATGCACCAGCTTTGTCCCAGCTGAATAGAAAATGACCACCGTTATTCCCCTGCACAAATGTGGTGCTTCCACTGACCCCGGGAACTATAGACCTATTAACCTGACTAGCCTTATGTGCAAGAACATGGAGGGACACCTGGACCTTATCAATAAAGATGTAGGTAATCTCCAAACATTTGACCTTACTCAGTTTGGATTTGTCAGAGGGAGATCATGCCTTTTAAACCTGGTGGACTTCTTCCAGAAGGTCACCAAGGCCCTGGATGAGGGGAAATCTGTGCATACAGCCTGCCTAGCTTAGCTAAGGCTTTTGACACCATCCCACACACAGGCATCATTGACAAACTCACCCAGCTAGGTAACAACCCTTGTATTGTTAGATAGGTTGCTAACTGGCTTACTGATAGAATATATACATAGTCAAAATAGGAGAATCCCCTTCCAAAAGCAGATCTATAGCCAGTGGTGTTCGACATGGATCAGTCATGGGACCTCTACTGTTTGGAATCTATTTCTTTGAAGTACAAGCAAAAACTAAGGGTCTGTGGCTGGCAAAGTTTGCTGATGACTTGAAACTGGGAGCAGTTATAGAATCTCCAAATAATGTCAACATCCTGCAAGAGGGTCTCACACAAACAAATGATTGGTGCCAAAGTCTTGGTCTTAAATTCAATGCAAAAAAATTATTATCCCTTTTGGTAAGAGCAATGTTTCTGCTAACTACCACATCAGTAGCAACACCCTAAGTAAACCCTCATTGGTGAGAGACCTGGGCGCACAGTTTGACAGCAGCCTTGCCTTTGATCACCATGTCTCCACAGTGGTAAGAAGGGCATTCTGTATTGCTCATCTTATAAGTAAGGGCATTGCCTCCAGAAAAAAAGAAGTTATAACCTCCCTGTACTCTTGCTTCTTCATGCCAATAATTCAGTACAACTCCCCTTTTGGTATTACCTTTCCAAGCATCTGAAGCAATTGGAGAGACCACAAAGGTTCCTCACAAGGAAATGTCAGGGTCTTCAGCATCTGTCCTATGTGGATCATCTGAAATTAATATACCCTTTATTCTTTTTCATACGGACTACTGAGAGGCAATCTCTGCCTTGCATATAAGGCAATCTCTGACCCTGCTTTATTGGAAATGCTGCATATCCGCAAGTCAAATGGTACACGGATTACTTGCTGTGACATTACAGAACCTGATGGAGGGACAGATTTGTCTCCCAGAGGTCATCACACCTTTGGAACAGACTCCCACTTCATGTCAAACAGAGCACCTCATTAGTCCTCTTCATACGCATTCTGGATGATTGGATGGGTAATCGCAAATTCACTCCGGGCGTTCCACCTGCATCCCTCTTGGACTGGGGCAGTAGGTGCTGATCATGGAAATAAGGGTAGAACTTGGCTAGGCTTGTAAGGTCCTTAGGGTCATTGGCTTAGCAACTTCCTATGATCATGTTCTTTTTGTTTTATTTAAAAATGTAAATGTCTGTGTGAACTTTTTCTTTTAATATACTTGCTGTTTTCCATTGCTGTGAATTCTTCAGAGAATTCTAACTTACTACTGTGTTTAAATGTTTAGTACTGCTTTTAATCAGTTATGGGGATTTTCTAAAGCGTTTTATGACTTGTACTGGGAAACTGAAGTTCTGTGGTATTAGCTGAACAGTAAAGGCTGTCTCATGCCTGTAGAGTTGACATTTAATCGGGCCTGTTGGTTTGCGGTTTTATCTGCATCATTTTGAAGTTTTGACAGGAAAATATAGCATAGTTTTACTTTTTTCTTCATTTGTATGATATTTACTACTGATTTAGCAATGCTGAATACATTTTTATCATTAATGTGCGATTTTACCACAAATTACTTTAATTCCATTTGCTGTGGAGATTTTCTTTTTATTTATGACATGGAAACCTTTAAGTAAATGCTTATTCATGCTTCTTTAAAGATTTTCCATTGGATTTAAGGGCATTTATTTGATTTTTTTGGCACTATTTGAACAAATTAATTTTACTTAGTACTGTAACTGGGTGTGCTGTTTAACTACACAGTACAGGTTGTGGGATAAGACTTAGCACATTTTAAACTGTTTCTGATATATTTTATGCAGTTTAGCCCTATTTACTTGGAGGAGAAATAGTATATATTTTCTGTTGTTACTGGTCTTAGTTAGCCCTAAATAGCATCAGTGTTTTTCCCTTGATTTGACTGATCCTGATACACTCCTTCATTCAAATCCAGTTGCATGTAAAAAGGTAAAACTCAACAAAAACATGCCTTAGCATACGATTTGTGAATCTGTTGTTGACTTAAGTTGGCATACAGATCACTTGCCTTTTTCTCCATCACCTTCTGGTGTGAGCGTGCATTCCTGTCTGGTATATGGAGGTCAGACACATCCTCCAGGGCTGATCCAGTACTGGTTCAGGTATGGAAAAGCAAAATCCTTTAGGTGCTGGAGAGGTCCATGGGAAGAGACCCCTTGCCAGACATAATACTCTGCCTCCAGATATTTTGTTCACTAGTGTAGTTTGCAGTAAAAAGAAACAAACCTCACCACACTGCAGACAATTAGGCTATTACTATGTATAGAGCTGATGTGGTTTCCTTGACTGGTTGTTCCTCTTCTATTACTGCCCTTAGAAGATGTCTGTAAACCTGCATGTAAAACGCCTTTGGCTAATGTACCAGTTCCTAAAAAGGCTATAGGGAAATACAAGCTGTACTCTGGTCTCGCAGCTGTCTTTGCACCTTTGTCAGCTGACCCAGCTGCAGTTTCTCCAGGTGCCAACTTTAACAAGAGGGCTTTGGCTTTTTCTAACCCTACACCCGCAGGTACATTTGCAAAGTGGTTAGAATCTTGGTGAAAAAATTTGTCTCAGTCTGATAATTTTGTGTTTAGAATTTAAAATTGTCATGGCTTTATGTGGAAGTTCGTTTTGCAATGTGTGTACAGTTTAGGTGTTTTTGCTGCATCTTTGCCTGCTAAACATAAGTGTTATGAGAATGAGATTGTCTGTAATGTGACTCAGGTTCCAAAACATGCTTTCAGGTGCATCTTGGAAGGTGCAGACACAATTTATGGAAATGCAGCCGCTTCTGTTGTATTGAGAAGACTACACTTGGTTACATAACCATAATTTTTCTGAGGATTTAAAAAATGAGATTTGTGAATGTCCCTTTAAATTCTGAATTTGTATGTGGTCCTGCTGCCACCCAGATTCTGAAACAGTGTGATGACAGAGGTAAGGGCTGTGTAGAATGATTCATAATCATATGTTCTCCCCTAACAAGGTGTTCAGCTTCAAAGGGCAAAGCGAACAAAAATCCTAGTCTATCAAGCCAAAATACCAAGAAGAAATGGCAGGAAGACAACGCTTCCAAACCAAATAAAAGGGGTTCCTTTCCCAAAAAAAGGATAATTCCGCAGCTAAAAAATTACAGTGTCAAGACTCCGGGCATCCCATCCCACCCCACCTACCATCCCTTAGCTCCTTCCAGCAGCCTAGCAAAATAGTCTCGGACAAATGGGTTCTGAGAATAAGTCAGAGAGGATACTCCAGGTAGTGAACTGAAAATCCTCTTCCCTTCAGGGGAATCCCCCCACACCTATCAGACCAGACATATCTGTTCCCTCTGGTAGTCCTTCACAAGTTGCAAGCAGAGGTTATAGAACCAGTTTCTGCACCACAAAAAGGAAAAGGATTTTATTCCAGAATCTTTGTGGTACCCAAAAAGGAGCTACAGTAGGGACCACTGTTACATTTGTCTTACTTAAATACCTTTCTGGAAGGTACCTAAATCTGAAATGCTTACCCTGCAGAGACAGTCATATCCCTTCTTCCAAGACCACTGTTTCATGGTGACTTTAGATCTGAAAGATGCATATTATCCCATTACAATTTCTCCAACTTCAAGTTGAACCTACAACTTTTGTCCTGTATCACATCCTCACAAAGAATTGTTGTTCTGGAGTGTATGATAGACATGCAAAAAAGAATGGCGTTTTTACCAGAAGACAAAGTCCTCACTTTTCGGAACATTTTCGGGGATTTTGGTTTTCAAGAAGCTATCTCCAAGAGTTCCTCTAAATTCTTGGCTTCATGGCATCAGTGATCCTCATGATACAACTGGCCAGACTCCACCTAAGAAAGACCCAGTAGTTCTTAGAAAATTGTTGGACCTATCACCTGCATCCCTTGGAGTTCCAGGTACCATTGCTGGTATTTGTGAAATGAGAATTACAGTGGTGGATGGATCAGATGTCTCTCAGTCCATGCCTACCTTTCTCCCCTCCAAAGTCCAGTTTAATCAGTCCAGGTGGACTTGTCAGATTTTGCATGGGGAGCAGTGTCCAGGGACGTTCAAGTGCAAGGCTATTGGTGGCCTTCAGATGCTGCAAAGCACATAAATGACAAAAGAAATGTTAGCAGTGATTCAGACCTTAAAAGTTCTTCACCACCTATGGTCTCCAGGTCCCCTTTTAGTGGTCACAGACAACACTACAGTCATGCAGTACCCTAACAAACATGGGGGTACAAGGTCATACACTCTTTGCCGGTTGGCATTGATGGCTTGTGAGCTAGCCTTGCATCATTCTTTGATGCTTCAGGCTTCATTCATCCTATCAAAGTAAAACATAGTGGCAGATTGACTAAACTGATCCTAAATGGACCGTCATGAGTGGAAATTCGGAACCGAGGTCTTCCAGGCTTTGATCAAGATGTTGGGAACACCACATATAAATCTTTTTAATTTCCTTTCAAAACAAACAGTTGGAAAAAGTCTGAGACATACAGCCATGAGACGCATTCTCATTCCGTTGGACAAGAATGTTCCCTTATACATTTCCACCCTTTCCATTGATCACCAAGTATACTTGTGAAGATGCAGAAAGAATAGTCAGAGATCATTGCTGTGACCTCTTTTGGCACAGACAAAGTTATTTCTCCCTTTTAATATATTTGGTCAAGAGCAATTACCTCAAGCTTCTTCATAATCTGGGTCTGCTCACACAGTGGCAGGAACTGACTAGTGTACCCCAAATTGCAACAGTTGCAACAGACAGCCTGGTTTATTCTATCTTGATACTTTTTAGGCACTTGTTTCATGAAGATGTGCAGCAGAATATTGATGGAGGCAAGAAGACCTGCAACTAGAAAACCTTATGTTTACAAGTGGAAGAGGTTTTCTAGGTGGTGCTTATCCATTAACAGAGGGCCCAGTATGGTGTAAACCCCTTAGGATTTAATATATTTGTGTGCTACTCAAAAATGGCTTATCTTATGTATCTGTCAAAGTGCATCTTATAGCTCGTCTGTCCATGGATTCCTCTCTTTCATCTCTTTTTGTGGTCAAACAGTTTATGAAAGGAGTGTTGCATTTGAGTTCCCTTCAAAAGCAAATTCCTCACCCTTTGGATCTCCACTTTGTTCTTGCAAAATTGACCTCTTCTTTTGAAGCTGCCTTTCAGGCTGATTTAAAGTTCATCACTTGGAAAACTGTTTTGCTTATGGCTCTGATATCTGTAAGGTGAGTCTCAGAGCTGCAAGCTTTCATGGTGTTCCAGCCTTATCTGATTGCCACAAGGACAGGGTTGATTTACACATTAATCTATCATTCACACCATAATTTTTTTAAAAATTTACCCTGAATCAAGCCATCAATCTCTCACTTTTCTATTCAGGACCTAAAAACAAGGGAGAGAAGATTCTGCATATCTTGGATGTGTACAGGCAGCTCCGCTTGACAGAACTAAGCCCTTCAGGACAGCTGAACACCTGTTTATTTCCTATTTTGGTGCTAAGAAAGGTCAGTCTGTCTCTAAACAAACAGTTACTCATTGGGTGTCCTCTGCTATTGTTTTTTGTTTTTTTCCCCATGGTGAATCTATTCAGACAAGGTTAAGGCACATTCTACCAGAGTCTCATCCTCTTTGGTGGCATATTAGAAGGGAGTTGCTTCTAGAAACATTCTGCAGGTAGCAACATGGTCCCCTATTCATACCTTTACAAAACACTACAAACTACATTTTTCCAGAGAAGGCTTTGCAAAGACCATTCTTCAGGGTCTCCTGGATCCTCATCTTTCCTCCTCCCAGGTAGGATAAAGTTTAGAAATCTGCCCATATGCAACTGAGGGAGTGTGAATGATAAACATAGTACAGTTGCATAAGTCCTACTTACCTGTAACAGTAGATTTTCAAATTTCACACGAGCTCAATGACAGCAACACCTTATTTTATATATAGCTTGATTATATCCTACCTTACTGTGTTGGTGGTTGGCTTTGGTTATTTGTGTTGGTGTTGATTTGCTGTGAATTGGTTGGCTGTAAGCAATTCTTGCTTCTGGTCCTTCTTAGTCCTTTCTACTTGGTTCTAAAAGCCCAAAGAACTGACTTCCTGTGACAAGGCTTAGGCCTTCCCTGATGGGAGGGGCTTAGCCAATCCCTTGTCATAGGGAGTCAGAGGAGGGATTTCTGAGCTGTGGTAGAGCTGCCAATGTGGGTTTGTGCAGGCACAGAACACATATGCCACTATGACAGTGTAAAATTCAAAAGTCTGCTGTTACAGGTAAGTAGGACTTGCGCAACTGTCAGTATCACTTTGTAACCTAGCAGAAAACCATTTTCAATGGTGTACCCTAAACTGTTGAAGGACATGTTTTATCATTAGATCACTGAAATGCTTTAAAACCTTTGCTTTTAAGTTATTCTAGTGACACAGCTTTGACCATTGTGGAGCCTTTCTTTCTGTACTTATAGTCTGCATCTTTCCTACTTCTGTTCTTGTTCTCCATGCCACGAATTAAAAAGATTTAATTAGGACAAGTACATCCGTACATCCAAGATTAATAATAGATAATACAAAAGGAGTGATTTGATAAATAACCCATGTAAGGGTACACATTGCCACATAATTGTGCCAGTTGGACAGGTCTGTATCAGTTCATCCAGGATTCAGTTCAGCGAACTTGACTTCATCGACCCCAAACCACCAAACTCCACTTCCGCAAACTTTCACATTGAAAAAACATTTCACCAAGTAAAGAAAGCACTTGGTCAACACCACAACAGAATACACACTGCAGTATGTCAAACCCATCCAAGTGAGGGGCTGCACCCCACACCCCCCCCAACTATATATACCAACTTCGAGATCACACTACAGTGGGGAAAAGGGCAAAGTTGTGCTGTTGACCAGCTGTTTCTTTTCCCTACTTAAAATCCTTTGCAGATGTGAATGTTTGCTGAAGTGAAGTTCAGTGGTTTGGGCTCAATGAAATCAGGTTCGCTGAAGTGAATCTTTGACTACCTGATATTGACCCCAGTTGGACTACATGGATGGTAGTCATGTTGTAGAATTTCCAGACTAGTTATGTTTTTATTTACTTTTTATTAATCCTTAAACATACAAACAGTTAAGAACAAGATATAACAAAGTCTCCCAAATGAGAAAACCTGCTAAAGAAAAATATCAAATGAACAATGGTAAGTAAACTGATGCAAATGAGAAAACCTGCTAAAGAAAAATATCAAATGAACAATGGTAAGTAAACTGATGCAAACCATAAACATAATCATGTGACAAGTTGCTATATTTTAATGTATATTGTCAACCCCTCACAAATTTCAACTCAAAAGAGTAGTCTCTTCACACAAGGTAATGCATCATCTATTGTACGGAGCCTGTCTTATATTATCTTTCCCAGCAACTTGACCACTTTCTGTGGTACCTAATCAGTGCCTTCCTTTGGAGACCTTACCTTTCTTTCTCTGCCAGCTGACTTAGTAAGTTATGCATCTCTTGAACCTTGAACCTTAGGTATGGCATCTAGGTCCAAGTAAGTCATTGTTCCACTGTATTTGGTGTTCATCAGACCTATCACTGAGTACAGTGCTCCCCTTTGGTATGTACCTAACAAGCCATATCGGACAATTGAAATGTCCACAGAGGTTCCTCACTAAAAGAATACAGGGCATAAGCAACATGTCCTGTGCAGACTGCCTCAAATCCCTATCCCTGTATTATGTCTCCTACAGGCTGTTGGGGGGAGATCTATGCCAAGCATACAAGGCATTGTCAAACCCCACTCTGATGGACCTCCTGCATGTCCACAAAACAAACAACACCAGAATTACCCACTCTAAAGACTTAAACCTTGCCTGTGATATAAATAGGACCTGCTGGAGAGATAGGTATATATCCCAAAGATTACCCCTTCTCTCAAACAGGCTTCCCCTCTATGTGAGGCAGAGTTCCTCACTAACCTAATTCAAGTACAGCTTGGACAATTGGATGGGGAACAAGAAATTCATCCCTGGGTTGGCATCCATATCTCTAATGGACACAGGCAGCATGTAAATGGTTCATCTCACAGGCCCCTGCTTGTAAATGTTTCACCTCTCAAGCCCCTGCTTATACTTGTCAAGGGTACCAGAATTTGTCAGAGATTTGGGATGCATTACTAGACTTAAAGGCCCTTGTGATCATTAGCCTAGTAAACACCTATGAACCTTATGGACATCTGCACTTTTCCATCTCTGTTATTGCTTTTTTCATGTAAGTCAGAATTCAAAACAACTGCTTTTGAATATGCCAAGGTCTCTTGTCATCTTTCTTAGCCTTCAACTGAAAATATATTTTGTCAAGTGTAATTGTAGTCTCAAAAGCCTATTTACCAGCACCCCACTTCCTTCAGATATTGCTTTAAATTCAAGAACTTTCAAAAGACATGAGCCCTTGTACCTCTGTTCTGTAAGACTACACATGCTTTGTACATGTATTTTATCCATTTTTTTATTTTTTCAAATGATCATCGCAATACAGACAACCAAACAATCATAAAATTCATTCATGTATCACAATTTTTGCTATTTGGCCGTAGACTCTCAACAGTAATCTAGGCATGCAGTCTGAATGTCTGTTAGATATCATAATTATCTGTGGAGTTTCCTAGATAGGTGCTAAATATATCTTCCATTGGTTTGACTTTTGTACATGGGGATAAGAGCTCAAGAGACATGTTTACTTAAATGCATCCATATCCTTTCTGGTACCTTGCAGCTAGGATCACCTCATATTAATTGTGCTAGGTTAAATGTTTCATTCGTCTGAGACCTTGTGAAAGACTATTTTTAGTATGCTGATAAAACTTTGACAAGAGTCTCCCTGGGGGAGAAGGAATACTTAATTGTCATTTTTGATCAAGGTGTCCTCTGTTAGTCCAGTGTTTGGCAATAACAATTTTAACCCAAGCAATCATAGTAAATATTAAATTATTGGTACATGCGCTATTACTACAATAGATATACCAGTGAGGCAGTTGTAACATTCCCATTTGTTGCTAATTTCCTTATATATATTTTTTTAATTGGTAAGAAAGTGAGACCATATAAGTTGAATAGTTTTATACATCAAAATATGTAAAGCATCTGGAGTACTGTTTTTACTGCAAATGTCACAGTTTGGCAAGTCAGTTTTGGCTGTAGCAGTTAGTTTTGGGAAGTCAAGTGAACAGTAGCATCAGTTGTTGGTAAGCAATTTGATGTAAGGTAAATGTTAGTATTCTGCACTCCACAACAACCCCTGGCAGTTTAGATAATTATTGGTGTTCTTATGTAAAAGCATCCATTAACTGGAAGAATGTATTAATTAAAGGATTTGTGAATTCAAGAATAAGTTATAGAACGAGTATGAGATGATGGTTGTTTTTAGGACTGGCAAGCCATGAAATAAGTAATACTCTCACCCCTGTCTAAAATACTGCAAAGGTGTATTCAGTCACAAATTATGAATTACCTTACCACCCACAACCTACTTACTAACACTCAATGTGGCTTCAGGCCATACCTTAGCACCAGAACATCCCTTATGTTTTTCACACATAGTCAGCAACCACAGAAATAATGGTAACTTTGTGTCTGCTATCTTTCTAGAGCTCTCTAAGGTATTTGACATGGTTAACCACAACAAACTCATTTCATCCCTCTGAACTGAACCTTAGCAGACCCACCATCACCTAGTTTCAGAGTTACTTAACAAACAGGCAACAAGCAGTGCAGTGGAAGCAAGAACTCTCTCTGTTACTACCAGTTACACTAGGCATTCCCCAAGGCTCCAGCCTTTGTCCTTTACTCTCTTCTATCTTTGCTAACAACCTCCACTCTGCTTCTCTACATGCTTCAGTCATCCAGTATGCTGATGACTCAACACTAATCTGTTTCTCTCCTTCTCTCCAAGAACTTCAACTAAAAACACAGGCATCTTTCCTCTCTGTAGAAGAATGGCTTACCAACTCTCAATTAATACTAAACCCTAATAAAACCAAACTTCTCATATTTTCACCAACTAACCTCAACTTTATTAGCACTTACATGAATGCATGGCTCATGCAAGCCCTAACAGAACCAAGATGCTATCCTCCAGAAAATGGTAGCCAGTCTGGTGGTCCCCTGCCATAAACAAAGTCTACAACAGAAGAAAGAAACTGTTGCAAAAAATAGTAAAATCCCATGATTGGAGGAACTCCCTGGTCAGCCTCAGTAAGAAGCTGAGATCCCTCATAAAATCCTCCAAAGCTAGTTACGAAAACAAAATCGCCACTGATTCTAAAGACAACCACAAAGCATTCTATAGCTATGTCAAGAATCTCAGTGGCAACATTTAGATCTGCTCTGAGTTACAGCACAATGGCATTAAATATACAGAACCAACTGATATTGACAACATCCTGGCAGATAGGTTCAGTGCTAACTTTACCCCCCTCTCACCCCCTAAAGGGCCCATCTCTATACCGGAAGAATGCAAAGTTCTTGTAATCACGGCTGCACAGGTAAAAACCACACTCTCCAAAGCCAAGAACACAGCATCCATGGGATGTGACAACATCCTAGGCTGCGTTCTACATGAACTGTAGAACGAAATGGCACCCCACCTAAGTACCATGCTCAGTCAGAGCCTTACCCCAGGCTTTGTGCCCACTGAATGGCACACAGTGATGGTCATGCCACTCCATAAAGGGGGAGCCACCACAGACCCCGAGAACTACCGCCCCTTTAGCCTGACAAGCCTGGTCTGCAAGGCTATGGAATGTATCATCATGGAACTTATAAACAATGACATTGGTAATCTCCAAACTCTGGACCCCACCCAGTTCAGTTTGTAAAAGGCAGATCATGTCTCCTAAACCTGATAGATGACTTTGAAGCGGTCAGCAAAGCCGTAGATGAGGGTAGGGTGGGATCACACAGCCTATCTAGATCTCTCCAAGGCATTCAACACCATCCCCCACTCTGGAATTATAAATAAACAACTGGCTCACTGACAGAACCCACACTGTGAAACTAGCAGACTCCAAATCCAACTTCAGACCAGTGAAAAGTGGAATACCACAGGGTTCAGTCCTGGGTCCTCTCCTGTTTGGTATCTGCTTCTCTGAAGTGCAGGCTAACACAGAAGGTCTTCGGCTAATGAAGTTCGCAGATGACTGCAAACTAAAAGCCATAATCGAAACTCCTAACGATGTGGACATCCTACAAAAGGACCTCATTGAGACCGATGCCTGGTGTCAAAGCCATGGCCTCAAGCTCAGTGCCAAAAAGTGCATTGTCATCCATTTTGGTAAAAACTCTGTACCCATGAACTACCACATAGGTGGTACCCTACTTAACACTGAAAGTGTGATAACAGACCTTGGGACACAGGTGGACAGTAGTCTCTCCTTTGATAATCACATCACCACAGTAGTCAGGAAATCCTTCCAAGTGGCACACTTCATCACAAAAGGTTTCTCATCCAGGAAAAAAGAGGTCATTGTTCCCCTCTACTCGTCACTCATTAGACCCATTATAGAATACAGTGCCCCTTTTGGTATGTACCTCACAAGACATCTACAACAACTGGAAAGGCTGCAGAAATACCTCACAAAGAGGATTACCGGCCTCAAACAGATGCCCTATGCAGACAGTCTAAAAAAACTCCAGCTTTACTCCATCACATATCGCCTACTCAGAGGCGATCTCTGCCTAACATACAAAGCTATGTCAAACCCAGAGCTGTTGGACATGCTCCACTTAAAGAAATCCCAATCCCTCCGAGCTACACACTCTAGGGACCTAAACCTTGTCACAACAATAAACAGAACATGCTGGAGGGATAGATTCCTGTCCCAGAGACTTCCCATACTCTGGAACAAACTACCTATCTATATCAAACAAAGCTCCTCATTAGCATTCTTCAAGAAAAATCTTGATGATTAGATGGGAAATTCACCCTGGGGATCACTTCTGTGGCTCTGCTCAACAGGGGCACAAGAAAATAATTTTCTTGGGTGGCAAAAGCCAGGGTACCTTTTGGCTAGGCTTATATAGGCCCTAGGGGCCAATAGCCTAGTACCTACCTATGAACACTCATACATTCACTTTCACTATCACATCTCACAACAAAACCACTATCTCTCCTGTCACCCACACCAAACTACTTGGAGTTGAAATGGACTGCAACCTGAGATTTGACAGTCCTATTTCACTCACAATTAAAAACATACATAAAAACTAGGGGGGGGGGAACTATATAGAAACAGGCAGTTCCTCACAAACAGCACCAAGGCAAAAACTGCACAAACACATCTCCTGTCCACACTCCTATATGCCTCCCTATCCTCACCAATCTTCAAAAGTCAGATATTGCTAAACTTGAAACCTGCTATAACAAAATTGCAAGATTTGCCCTCAGTAGCCCTCGTCTCACACACCACTGCTCAGTCCTAAATAGACTTAACTGGCTCGAACACCCCCAACTCCTCTACAATCAGCTCGTATTAACCTATAAAATACTCTACTACCCAGAGAAAACACCTGCATTACAAAACCTAATACATCCCTACTCCAGCACCAGGGTCCTACAATCAAATAACAAACTTCTCTTTCTAGTCACTAAATCCAAATCCTCTGCTGGATCTTCCCTATACTCAGATTTCATAGCCAAAAAGTGGAACATTCTCCCCACTAATATAACTGCAATCTCCTCCTTAACCCGATTCAAACAATCCCTAAAATCACACTTGCAAGCCAACTGGATATGTGACTGTAACTCTCCAGGCTAGACTTCAGGTCACTCAGGGTTACCTCTCCTACCTTCCATTCAGTTATCTTCCCTTCAGCCTGAAACTCTTCCTCATTCTTTCTACAATTCATCCTTGTCCTAAACTTAAACCCCAGAGTATTCTCTGTATTTCAACTGCACCACCCTTACTGTTTGCCATTTTAACTATAAAAACATGTGTGTCACCCCTCTAACGGTATAGTGTATCCTAACCCATCTTAACAGCATTACGTATGCAGTTCACCCTTTGAATAGAAGTCTCTAAACTCACCTAATTACAAGTGTTGTTAATTAAAGATGCCTACCATTAATAGTTTTGATGTTTTATGTAAAGTATCATGCTTCTGTCAATAGGAAATGATGTAAATGGTAAATGTCATGTATATGTACCTGTGAAATTGTACTCTGTTATACTATGCTGTATGTGTTTTCTTACATGTGGAGCATTACTCCCCAGGCCTCCACTGAAAAAGGACTTGTCCAGTCGGACTTTCCCGGTAACCAAATGTAAAATAAATAAATTTATCATTCACTTTGAGAGTTAGAACTGCAAATGCCTTATTCTTTCCAACTGAATTCAGTTATGGAATGGCAGTAATTTTAAGATTCCAAAGATGAATAAAGTCAGACGATGAGATCAGCCTTTCATCAATTAGCAGGTTAATTCAAACTTGTTCTACAGTGGAGGAAAAACAGGCAGTTGTGTAAGGCTGGCTTTCCAGTGTTTGATATAACACAAATTCCTTACGTCCCATCTTAGACATAAACATCTGAACAACCAGAATTAAGAATTTGATAAAATAAGTATATGTTTAAAGTTTACTGATAAGGTGAAATTCTGTGTGTTAATACTCAAATCTACAATAATTGATCTAAATCTTATCCAGAGAGGAGTGCTAACAGGAGGGGTGACTAAGTGTCCTAGCTAAGTAAGAAATTTTATCATTCTTGAAATCATGTGTGAGAGAGAAAAGCTGGGTTCTACTTTTGTATCTGGTAAGAGATACGGTTTATCTTTACAAAACCGAATCACAGTGGTGCGATTGCTCATAAGATCGAATGGGAACCACGAAAGTCAGAACAGTGACGATTCCATATGTTTGAAAATCACCAAATTGAAAAGCAGATTCGCCGATTTTCAAAAATAAATATTGAAAGAAAAAAACTGGTGTGTAAAGCAGGGGAGCAAGCCCCCCTGCACCCCCCTACTTTAATATGCTAACTCCGAGATCGCACTACAGTGGGGAAAGGGACCATTTTCCGATCCCCACTATAGTGCAATCCGCCCCACAATGTCGAATGTGCAATGAGTGAATGTCAGTGTGCATTCACTCATTGCACATTCAAACCTTTTTCCGTTAGGTGTTTGCAAACGGCCTTTTGGACAATTGCTGTTCGCCCGTTTGCAATACGCACACATGAAGGTAAACCAAGAGGTACATTTGCTAATAGATAAAACATTCATTTGAGATGTAAGAAATAGAATTATTGAAGAAGTAAAATATTCTAGTGAAAACATAGTTTTTCTGTTTGCCTGTTGACCATTGAGGCTCTCCCACAATGAACCAAGCTGATTTTTTTCTTTCTTGAATATTTTTCATCGAAAGTAAGAGCAGGTCTTTGTATGGGTGTCATGGTAGTATCAGTGCCCTTCCATCATACTAAAAATGAGAAAGTGCCTATGTGACCATAACTCCATCCTTGGTGGCTGATGTACAGCAGCATGATCTCTCCTAATGTGTGCATGCTGCCATGAAAATACTTATGAGGGCTACAGTTAGCAGCTTGGGATTGCCAAGTCATGTCCCCCCAGTCCTGCAGTCAGTGGTATCATTGAAACAGCAGTTGAAGAAACTAAGAAGTAAAAAAAATCAAAGACACCGGCAAACAAACCACTAGACTGTTTAATAAATTAAGTGCTTTCGTCAGGCGTTAGCCACAAGACTTCTTCAGAATAAAAGCAACAATCAACCAATTCCATTTAAATAAGCAACCACTAAAATCACATGTTCAAACTGTGATACAGTATTGGTTTAAAAACATGAAGGCAAAACGTCACAGTGTGAGTACTAGAGTCATGCATAAACAATGTTGAATGTATTAGAAAGTCAAAAATCATCATCCTTGACCAAATAATTATGAAATTTGTCACCATTCATAAACAAAATAAAAATATTGTTTTTACCTTACAATTTTGATACCACCATACTAAACAAGAAATTCAGACTTTAATTTAAGATAACTCGAAATTGACACCGATTCGTTTAACCCAGGCTTATTTGTCGCATTACTTCTAAGCTGCCAGAGTAATTCTTTATATTCAAGATGTTGGCCCACCCCTACTGTTGTCAGTATGTACTTGCTCTAATACAGCAAACTTAAAATTGTGTTGTGGATGGTCCCCTATGTGTTTAGCTAGTGCGTTATTACCATTGCCCTTCCTAATGTCATAAACATGTTGATAAATAAGTTTATTTAATGCATTAATAGTTTTTCCAATGTAAAAACTTTGACAATCCTGGCAAATAGCAATGTAAACAAGGTGCTTGCTTTGACAGTTAAACTTTTTGGACAAATAAAGTCTATGTTGTACAGAAAACCTACAGTTGACTACAGTGTTCGAGAATGCACTTTTTAGGCACTGTAGATTTTATGGGAGATACCTTGATGACCTGTTAATTTTTTGGGACGGAAACGAAGAACAATTGGAGCAATTTTTTTGCTTTTTGAATTCAAATACTGACTTCCTTAGATTTACCAAGGTACAAAACAGGGAGTTTATTAACTTCTTGGACATTACTATAAGTAAGGACTTACATAACCATAGAATGTTAAGTTGTCCATCTCACCTTCGTTCTTGCTGTTTGGATTGGCGGCTCAGACTCGGCCATCTTCTATAGCTCGAGAGCTGTTTCCTGGCTCGGGGCTACCCCTTATCCCAGCATGCCCAGTGTCAGCTACCCAGATCTCCTTTGCCACTTCAGCTGCGAGGTTGCTTCCTTACTGGCTCAGGCTTAGTATAGTTTTTTCTATTAATATATTGTTGTTTATTCTTGAAAATTTATCAAGTATTTGTCTATTTTTTTGTCTAGATAATATTCCTTTATCCCTTATCGCTTTCTTGTTTTTTTTTGCTTTGTTGGCCGTCGCTCCATAACTCGCAGGCCTTCTGTTCCCTTGAACTCATTTAAATTAGAGAGTTCTCCCCCCCGCCCCCCCCCCCCCACAAGGATAGCCATTTAAATTAGAGGCTTTCCTTCTGCTCCTTAACTGTAAAAAAAAAAAAACAGCAAAAAACGTCTATTTGTTTCTTGTCTTTTGTAGTATAGCTTTTTATTATTGTTGTTGTTACTAGAATGTCTAAAGATACCAATGTATCTGGCTTCAAAAAGTGTTACTCATGCTGTCAGAAAATGTCTCTGACAGATGGGCACACTAGTTGTGTATATTGTTTGGGCACGGTTCACCTGCAGGACTCCTGTTCTATATGTCACGCTTTTAGTCCAAGGGTCCTGCAGGAGCGCAAAAACAAATTAATTCTTCAGGGATTATTGAAGCCTCTGGATTCTCCGGCTAAACGTACTCAGCCAGCAAAATCCCTTAAGTCTGTCAAGCTGTCGGCTCCACCTTCGGAGCGGGCTCCTTTACATGACCAACCAAGTATGTCGGTGCCGGCTGGCACCGACAAGACAACTCCTCTGTCGGCTCCATCTGCTATTTCGGAGCCGTCTTGGAGCCACAAGAGACTGAGGTCTCCGTCCTTGGAGTCCATCTACTCGGCACCTCAGTCACCTTTATTACAGCATGAACGTAGCCATCATTCTTCCCACTCCTCTCGATCCTCTAGAATATCGGATCATGATGTGGAGAGAGTAGTAAGTAGGTTGCTTAAGTCACATGCAGTGGCAAAAATTCTGTCCAGCCCACCTCAACAGGTATCGGCTTCAACTGCCTCTATTTCTGTTCCTCCTCCAACTACATTTAGCTCGGAGCCGGAGACCATGGATCCGCAGGTAGTAGAACCGTTGGCGCAGATCATCATCTCTCCGGTTCTGACGTCGGCTCTATTACCTCGAGTGTACCTTCTATCGAGGGATCTGGGTGCAGAGTCTCTCTCGGCTCTGGGGGGGAAGTGGCATCGGACCCTTATCCGACCCCATTCTCCCCCTCGAAGCTTCGGCGCAGATGAGCTTGGCTCCAACATCTGCCTCGGAGCCATCACCCTCTATGTGGAGAAAGACTCCTGTTTCTTTGGAGCCGGAGCTTTCTCTGCCTAGAGGTCGGGACACCTTTGAGGTCATGTGGAGTGTGCTGTCCCCCGAAACAGCTCTACTGCCAGCTCCATCAGCTCCTCCCCCCGTGGTGTCTGTTGCAACCTCTGCTCCTCCTCCAGACCCCAAGCGTAGGGAACCTATGCCCCAGGATACCCCATTGGGTGATCCCTCTTCTTCCAAAGACTCCCCTGATCACTCGGAGGAGCCTCCACAGAAGAAGTGCAAGAGGAAGAACATAGACTCCCCTGAGTCTGTCACTTCAGATATAGACATGGATGAATCGGAAGGGTCGCCGAGGTCCCCCTCTGAAGATGTTTCCTTTTCGGACATCCTTGAAATGCTTAGACAGAGGGGGGACTGGACTTCCCTAGCCCCTACCGAGGACAAGTCTGTATACCTGGACACATTCGGTTCCCGACCTTCCACCTCCTGGGTATCTCTTCTTTTCGATCCACTCATGTCTGTAGTGGCTCAAAAGGCTTGGTCAGCTCCAGATTCTGTGGAACCTACTCCGAGGAGACCAAACAAATTTATTACAGCCCCCCAGGACAAGCAATTACTCTCCAAAGGTATGCCCGTTGATGCCATGGAGGTAGCAGCAGCCACCAAGAAAGAGTTGGCAGAAACCTCTTCATCTGTTCATCCTCCGAACAAAGAGTCACGGACAATGGACAGATATGGAAAGTGAATGTTTGCTTCAGCGACCTTTTCAATGAGGTCCCTGAATTATCTGTGCCATTTTACACGTCTTCAAAGGGATCTCCTGAAAGAGCTTGGAGATACCCTTCAAGATCCTACAGCTGAGAGAGCACCAGCTAAAGTAGCTTCTCAGCTTGCGGCTCTTAATTCCATAGTCAACTCCTCCATGAGGCTGATTTCCTATGCAACAGATGGAGTGAGCAGAGCCGCAGGGACAGGTGTTGCTCTCAGGAGACGTGCTTGGATGTGGCTGTGTCAGTTTGCGGAACCCTTCGAGCGTCCTTCACCAATACTCCCTTTGATGGCTCCTTTCTCTTTGGGCCTCAGGTGAAAGACACGTTGACCAGGTGTGAGCAGGAAGGCAAGACTCTCTCTGCTGTGGGAGTCCGTTTTTCCACTCCTTCCAGACCTTATCCCAAGGGTCAGAAGAGCGGAAAGATGTGGTTCTGAAAATCCCAGGGACGCTTGTCTGACACATGTGGTGATTTTTCCTCCAGGGACAGAGGGGAAACAACAATAACAGATGCCGCCCTCGTGGCAGAGGGGGACCTCAAAACTAGGGTGACAGAGAAACCTTCTCTGCCAAAACCCTTCCATTATCCCTGAAGGGGTGCCTGACTGCTCATCTCTGGATGCAGTTGGGGGAAGACTTTCGCTGTACCCAAAAGCCTGGCAAAATATAACAAGAGACAGTTGGGTACTATCCATCATATCTAGAGGTTACAAAATTCCATTCCATCAATCCCCCATAGAATCAAGAAAGCCCATCCCAGATGTCCCACCCAATCTAAGGGATCAAGCAGTCACAGAAGTTTCAAGACTGCTAGAAAAAAGAGCCATTCAAGAAGTCCCCAAAGACCAACTAGGATCCGGAACTTACTCAAGATTCTTTTTAGTACCAAAAAAGATGGGGGACTGGAGACCAATACTGGATCTCAGCAGATTGAACAAATCTGCACAAAAAGAAAAGTTCCGAATGGTGACACTGCAGTCCATTTTCCCTTTTCTGGGTCAGGACAATTGGATGTGCTCGATAGATCTTCAGGACGCATACTTCCATATCAAGATGGACAGACTCTCCAGGAGATTTCTTCACTTCTGGGTAGGGGCCAGTCATTACCGGTTCAGAGCTCTGCCCTTTGGTCTCACCTCAGCCCCCAGGGTGTTCACCAAGTGTATGGCAGTAGTCACGGCTCACCTGAGGCATCATGGATTCCAGGTGTTTCCCTGTCTAGATGACTGGCTCCTGACTGCTACCACCAGGCGTCAACTCTTAGAGGCACGGGATTATACAATCACATCATGCACTCAACTAAGCATTACAGTAAATTTCGAAAAATCTGCCTTGTTGCCCTGTCAGTCTATCACATACATAGGAGGAGAATTAAACGCAAAAGAAATGCTTGCAAGATTACCACAGGAAAGAGTTTCCATTATTCGTCAACAAGTGTTAATTCTAATGCACAGCAGAAGGGTTCAAGTCAGACATGTCCTCCAAGCTCTAGGCTCCATGGCAGCTGCCATTCTTCTTGTCCCATTAGCGCGTTTCCACATAAGAATCCTTCAGTGGCTTCTTTTCACGCAAGTGGTCTTTCCAAGAATTACCCATGTCTCACATGATCCTGATCACAGAAACATGCAAATGGCACCTTTCTTGGTGGATGGTCTCCCCACTAGTAATTCAGGGCAGACCTTTCATACAACCCCCTCCAGTAGCCACAGTGACCACGGATGCCTCCCTGATAGGGTGGGGGGGCATTATCTAGGCAGGACAGTCCAAGGCACTTGGCAACCTCACGAGTACCATCTGCATACCAATGTCCTAGAAATGAGAGCGGTTCTCCTAGCGTTGCAAGCCCTTCAAGCCTTTCTTCCTTCCGGGACCATTGCAATCCAAATGGACAACATGTCAGTGGTGTGGTACATCAACAAACAAGGCAGAACCAGGTCTTACCCCTTGTGTCGAGAAGCACTCAGACTGTGGCAATGGGCGATTTCCTCCCAACGTTTTCTGATAGCAACGCACATCCCTGGGAAATCCAACGTCATAGCGGACAGGCTCCACAGAGCTATCCTCATGCCTCACGAGTGGTCTCTGAATCAGGAAGTTGCGGATCTTATCTTCCGCAAATGGGGACAGCCTTGCTGTGACCTATTTGTCACTCCTCTCAACAACAAATGTAGCAGCTACTTCTCCCTACTTCCTCTTCCGGGTCATATACCCAGAGATGCTCTAGTCCACAATTGGCCTCAGGGACTCATTTACGCTTTTCCCCCTTTTCCCCTAATTCCAAGACTCATACAGAAAGCAAAATCGTTGGGTTGCAAAATGATCCTCATTGCCCCATATTGGCCTCGACAAATATGGTTCCCGTTCCTACACCTCCACCTTCTGGATCAACCGTGGATTCTGGACCCAGTTCCAGATCTTCTGATTCACCAATCAGGTGGGTTGCACCAGTCCCTTCAAACTCTCCAGCTCACAGCTTGGTTACTCCACTTCCAAACTTAGCCAGGCTTTCCAATATCTCCCCAGCAGTCCATGATAGTATTGTTTCCTCACATAAGTCTACTACAAGGAAAACATATGCTAGTAAATGAAACTGTTTTCTTACTGGGCAGAATCTAGAAATTTGGATCCTTTCTCAGCCCCAGTCCATGAAATTCTTGAATTTCTAGCACAGCTTTTTCAGTCTGGCACTGCTTCCGCTACCATTAGAGTACAACTAGCTGTCATTTCTAATTTTCATATCGGTATGTTTAATTCTAGCATAATGTCTCATAAGCTCTGCAAGGCCTTTATGAAAGGAACATCTCTTCTTAGACCCCCAGTTAGAGTTCCTCCCCCTCCTTGGGATCTCAATTTAGTTTTACCTTCTGTAATTTTGCCTCCCTTTGAACCGGCAGCATCGTGCTGTTTAAAATTTCTTTCTTGGAAGACACTTTTTCTGGTTGCTATCACTTCAGCTAGACGTGTCTCAGAACTTCAAGCACTATGTGTTCGTCCCCCTTACCTGGTGTTTCACAAGGACAGAGTTTCTCTGAGGACCAGTCCATCCTTTATTCCTAAAGTCTGCTCAGAGAACAATTTAAATCAAGCCATAGATCTCCCAGTTTTCTTAACCTAATTACAGCAACAAGGCAGAATACAAGCTCCACCAATTTGGATGTACACAGACAATTGCGGTTTTACCTCCATAGAACTAAGGAACTAAGAAAGTCAGACCAGTTATTTTTTTCTTATGCTTTCAACAAACAAGGCCTTCCAGTTTCTAAAGTGACCTTATCCAGATGGTTATCTGATACTATTTCCTTTATTTATCAGTTAAGAAATAAAGAGCTACCAGCTAAATCAAAAGGTCATTCCACTAGAGCATTAGTCACCTCTGTAGCTTTTCAGTCTAGGTTGCCCTTAGACTCAATCTGTGCAGCTGCCACTTGGGCAAACCCCCACACTTTTATCTCTCATTACAAGGTAGATATGGTCTCCCAGAGCAGAGCTTCCTTTGGTTCTACTGTTCTGAAGAGTCTGTTCCAATGAGCCACCCAGGATTTTAGGTGCTAGGGACCCTGTCCCAAACAGCAAGAATGAAGGCGAGATGGACAACTTAACATAAAGAAGTTATGTACCTACCATAACGTTCCATGTTAGTTGTCTTCATCTCGCCTTCCTTCTTGTGTCCCTCCCTCCTTTCCCCTTCCTAGAGGATTGTGAGGAGTTCCTTTTTGTTTTCACTGGCTGAACATCTTTTATTACTTCACATGCCAGGTAATTTAGAACTCTTTCCTTGTTTAGGTGTATTGGATAACCAGTGTTTAGGAACTGGTTACTCTACTTATGTCTAGTGTGCACTATCACAAACTAGATCTGGGTAGCTGATGTTGGGATAAGGGGTAGCCTCGAGCCACTAAACAGCTCTCGAGCTATAGAAGATGGCCGAGTCGGAGCCGAGGATCGGCTCCAAACCCAAACAGCAAAAAGGAAGGCACGATGAAGACAACTAACATGGAGCGTTATGGTAGGTACATAACTTCTTTTTCACCTCTATGTTGTACAGAAAACCTACATACTCAAACACCTTGCTACATTTCGACAGCTTTCACCCTGTCCACCAGAAAAAATCCCTGGTGAAAGGACAGGGTGTACGATTAGCAAGGATGGTTAGTGACTGGGCACTGTTTTTACATGAGATAGACCAGCTCAAGGAAATGCTTAGCAGTAGGGGTTACCCTGAGACCTTTGTTAATTCCATCTTGACCGAAGTAACAGCAAAAAGGAACAGTGGTTACTTTTTTCCACTTTTGGGTACTTCTTCGGACTCTGGTCCCATCAACACTACTAGGACACTGGCTATAGATACTAGGGAGGGGGGGGGACTTACACTGATGCCATGATTCTCACCTTTAACCCCTTTTATTACAGCATTAGGGAAATTTTGTATAATAACTGGACAATACTCACCACTGATGATGTAAATCAAGATTCCAGGACAAACCTTGTATTGTATACAGGAGGGATATAAGTGTAAAGAGTGTTTTAGAAGGTAATTGTATTGTCAAAAGGGAGGGATACATGGACAAATGTGGACACTGTTCACAATGCCCTTTTATATTAGAGACCAACGTCATTTATATTAGTGGTTATGGGAAAGTTTATTTGTCCAAAAAGTTTAACTGTTGAAGCAAGCACCTTGTTTATATTGCTATTTGCCAGGATTGTCAAAGTTTTTACATTGGGAAAACTATTAATGCATTAAATAAACGTATTTATCAACATGTTTATGACATTAGGAAGGGCAATGGTAATAACGCACTAGCTAAACACATGGGGGACCATCCACAACACAATTTTAAGTTTGCTGTATTAGAGCAAGTACATACTGACAACAGTAGGGGTGGGCCAACGGAGTTATTTCTTGAATATAAAGAATTACTCTGGCAGCTTAGAAGTAATGCGACAAATAAGCCTGGGTTAAATGAATCGGTGTCAATTTTGAGTTATCTTAAATTAAAGTCTGAATTTCATGTTTAGTATGGTGGTATCAAAATTATAAGGTAAAAACAATATTTTTATTTTGTTTATGAATGGTGACAAATTTCATTATTATTTGGTCAAGGATAATGATTTTTGACTTTCTAATACGTTCAACATTGTTTATACATGACTCTAGTACTCACACTGTGACGTTTTGCCTTCATGTTTTTAAACCAATACTGTATCACAGTTTGAACATGTGATTTTAGTGGTTGCTTATTTAAATGGAATTGGTTGATTGTTGCTTTTATTCTGAAGAAGTCTTGTGGCGAACGCCTGACGAAAGCACTTAATTTATTTATCAGTCTAGTGGTTTGTCGGTGTCTTTGCTTTTTAACTTGTCAGTGGTATCATGCAAGTCACCATTTGCACGCAACCATGTTGGCATGACTGGGACCACTGCCTTCCAGTACATGAGCCACTATTCAAAATGAATAGTACTGGGTCTTAGTTGGGGCTTTATCCTTGTATGCCATAGAGCTTGACATTCTAGGAAAATACTCACCTTAATAAATGGCTGCTCTTGCTAATAAATTCATTCAAGGTTCTGATTCACTAGGTCTATAATTTTATCTCAGACTAAACTGAGTTTTGCCTATATAACTGTGTGCACGTCAGATTTGGTTTTGACCCCCTATTTGATATTTATATAATTAACAAATCACAAGCTCATGATGTTATTTTATGCACTTAATGGGAATAGGGTCAGTCGGTCAAGATTTAATTAATTTGAAAGTTCACTATAATGTCCTATTCCTATGTTGTAGTATTCTTGGTGTGGGATTTTCCACCTCAGGCAACCCGTACGTCAGCTCCTATGCAAAAGTTTCAGCTTGGCTGTTGTAGTTGCTTAGGATGTCATACATAGGGCCATAAACCAGGGACCTTAAATGTGACGTCTGCATGCACAGAGCTCAGAACATTTCAGCCGCAGACGACCGTCACATCATGTGCTTCGCTCCTTCTCTGCAAGATGTCTTAAAGCTAAGTACCCCGTTGGGGTTTTCTTCTTTAACCTCTAGCTAAAGCTTGGTTTGTTGTAGTAATCTTTAGCCGATGTCAGCAAAAAGGGCAAATGCCAATGTGGACGCCCGATTCCCCATAAAGACACTCACACGCACGACCGCTGAGTTTTTTTGCTTAGGCCAGGAGCACGATCACAACACTTGCTCCATCTGCCAATCTTTCATTCCTAAGACCCTAAGCAGCCTTCTAGGTGCACTTAATCTCTACTTAGAAAACCAACGACTTAAAAAAATTAGCACTCAGGATGGATCCCATCTCAGAAGCCCTGACTGAACCTCTGCGAAAGAAGGTCAAGATTCCTAGCCCCTCTTTCACTGCCGCTCCACATTTTCGGATGCCAGGCCAGCTACCAGTTTAGGAGTTGGACGTCTGACAGATCCGTTGACTTCTACGGCGACCTTTGAGGAAGCCGCTTCGCAGTTGATGACAAGCACGTCCCCTGAGCTAACCCAGACATCGGCTTCCGCCGAGGTCAAGGAGGAACTAGACACAGATGGGCCTCCTACCCAGGATTCCTCCTCCTGATGCAGCTACCCTTAGCCAGGCATCTAGTTCCAGGCCTATGCCCAAGTATACCCCAGTTAAAAAGAAATAAAAAAGCAAACATCTGACTACACCCGCCGAAGGCCTACCTGACTTGCAGTCCTACACTTCATCTTTGATGCAGGTCTTTATGGCCCTTAGGCCATCAGCCTCTTCTGCAGGTACTCTTCCTCTCCTCAGCCCTAGGCTGCCTCTGCCTCCTCTCTTCCACCACCTACCTCACAAGACATGGAAGAAGAGCAAGAGACCTGTTATTCATCTTCAGATGAATCTATATCTTACACTTCCCAAATAGCCTCTCCTCAAGAGTATTATTCCCCAGATGAAGAATCCATTGAAGGGGACTCCCCTCCAGAGGATATCACCTTTAGGGAAACCATGACCAAAATGAAGGAACACTTCAAATGGGACTCTCCACCTGTCATTCCTGCCTATTTAGATGCCTTTTCCTCAGCATCAAAGACACCAGATTCTCAGCCACCTGCCCCTAAGAGGCCAGACCACTTATACAAGGTGTCTGATGACCAGAAATTTCTAGTCAAACCTCCCCTGGCAGATCCTGCTGTGATTGCTTTTTCACCAGATAAACAATCCAGACTCATTCTGTCTGCCTCTCTTACTTACGGACAAAGACAGCAAAACAATGGATAGTACTGGAAAAAAGGATGTTCATGTTTCACTGTTGCAGTCATTACATTCGGGTTATCTGCTTGCAGGTAGCCCTCAGCCGGCCTGATTATCAAAGTCTTGGGTCCTGCATCGGTTGCTGTCTCCTTCCATGATGTCAGGTAGTGGTAGTCAGGGGTATAAAGCATGCAGCCGACGCCATTACATCAGTCTTCCTTGCCGTGCGGTGCCCGAAGCAGAAGCAGTTCGCAAGTGCCGGTTGGCCAATTCCTGAAATTTTCGTTTTCGAGTTTCAGAACCAAAGTCTTCAAAAAAGATAAGTACTCCATTGGGGATCCTTTTTCTTGCTCTAAACTGATGTCAGTAAAAGTTAACAATTGTATTAGTTGTGGAAAGTAAATACCTCAAAGATTTTCATTCGTACTTCATTCCTTGCTTAGGCCCAGACCATGACGTCTCTCGCTGTTGGATTTGTGCCTTATTCAATCCTCAAACTATTCGTCGTCAGTTCATTTTTGCATCAAACTATTTCGGTACATGGTTTAATTATCCAGAAATGGCTTCAGTAAGCCATCCGACTACTGACATTCCGAAAAAAACTAAAGACAGAGACAGACCACATAGGTCCAAAGCTGCCGATGATGCTTCCGTTAAGCTAGTCGACAGTTCACTGGTACTCAGTGAGGCGTTTTCGCAGCCCCTGATACCAGCTACTTCAGATTTGCAGGCCTCTACTGAGACCCATTCGGAGTCGGGTATGCCGTGAGATGCATCTTCGACTATGGAGCCTGCGGATGTCTCTACCTTGGATGGGTTTGGAGCCGCTGTGCAGGGACCAGCTTCTGAGGGTGTTTTCAAGCCTACTGACTTTCATATCAAACCGACACCATCTTCTTCTTCAAGGCCTAAAACTCGATTCATGCCTAGGAAACTGACATCCAAAAGCATGGTCAGGCCCATATGCCTAAAAAACAAATAAGAATGCCTGAAGACCTTATCATTCTAATTAAGGGAAGCCAGCCTTCTCCCTCTAAGAGACCTAGAACTGATTTTCCTAATGATTCTTCTGATCAGGATTCTGAAATTTCTGTTTCTTCTGATGACCAGAATTTGCCCTTATCTACCTATGAGGATTCTGATGCAGAGGACTCCATTCCCTCCGCTTCCCTTCCAGAAAATTTCTCTTTTGGTGAAACTTTGCACACTCTTAGGGAGCATTTCCGCTGGGAAGGCCAGGATTACTCTGACTCCAAAAAGAGGCTAAGGGAATTCATACTCCTACCTCAACACAGGCCTTTAGCTATCCCTCCTGTACTGGACATTGTAGATGATGCCTTCTTGGAATCTAGCCTGGCCCCAGACACTTTACCTCTGGCTCCCAGAAAACCTGACCGGTATTACAGAGTACCTGACTCTCAAGTTCCTCTTTAAGAATCCTACTGCGGACTCAGAGACCATTTCACAGGGACCCAGAGGCATTATGGCTACTTCTGTCAAAAACCCTACCTCCTCTGATAGAGATTCCAGGGCCCTGGACAGATGGGGAAAGAAGGTATACACTTCTGCTACTTTGGCCATTAGGGCCTTAAACTGCCACTTTCATATGTTAAAGTATCAGCAGCTTATTACTGGATTACTTGAACAGAAAATTATGTTGATTCCTGACTGTGCTGAAAATAAAGAATTACAGGATTTAATGCATTCTGCTGAACAAGTTGGTAAACATACTTTGCAATGTGGTTTTGACTCCTTAGAGGCATCCTGCAGGGCTGCTGTCACTGGGTCAGTACTTAGAAGACATGCATGGCTTAAGAAACAAACTTTTCCAGATCATGTTAAAGCAAAATTATTGGATACTCCCTTAAACCAAGACCACCTATTTGACAACAAAGCAGAAGAAGTACTTAAAAAGATGGAGGAAAAGCTAAATCTATGCAACTGTTAAAGATTTCCTGCAAGTACAGCCTCCCAGATTTAGTAGGCATTGATCTTCTAAGAATTGGTCCTTTCCTGTCTCTTCCAGGCCTTCTCAGTCCAAACCCAGGAACAGCAGACCACCTAGGCTACAGTCTCAATGTACTCAAAGGCCTAAGCAGTGGGGGGCTCCAACTTCCAAAGCTGGAAGTAGTAAGACACCCCCTATGGTAAACTGTCACAATGACTTAACCTTAAATCTTCCAAGCCCTGCTCAACTGACTGCTCCTTTAGAGGGGAAAGATCGCCCTGCATGCAAAAACCTGGGAACTCATTACCCAAGACAAATGGGTTTTAAATACAATTTCAGAAGGATAAAGATTCCACTTCCACACCTTACCAACCCCAAATGGTTGGCCAGACCTACCCCCAAATCAGTGGGCAGAGGCTCAACAGCAGGTTCTCTCTCTTCTTAATATCAGGCTATTCAACCTGTCCCAGCAGAGGAATGGGGACAAGGTTTTTACTCCAGACTTTTCCTGGTACCCAGAAAAGACAACTCCTGGCGTCCTATCCTAGACCTGTCTGTCCTAAACACCTTTTTGGTAATCCCAAAATTCAAAATGCTAACTCTTCATCAGCTGCTTCCCATGTTAGGTAAAAATGCCTGGTTGGCAACATTGGACTTAAAGGAAGCTTACCTGCACATCCCAATAAGGGAATCTTGCAGAAAATACCTGCACTTCAAAGCAGGCTACATGCACCATCAGTTCTCTGCACTTCCCTTTGGCTTATCTACTGCGCCCAGGGTATTCACAAAGTGCCTAGCTCCAGTCATTTCATTCTACAAGCAAAGAAATATTCAAATATACCCACACCTGGACGATTGTCTAATTCAGGCAGAAAGCCAGGACATACTATTAAATCTGACATTTGTAAAGAAACTGATAACCTCACTGGGGTTCACCATAAACGAACAGAAATCTCGCCTTGTACCCTGCCAACAAATTGTATTCCTGGGAGCAAGCTTGAACACAACTTCCCAGATGGCCTACCTCATGCCAGAGAAACATGTTTATTTGACAGCCTACTTCAAACTACTGGCCACAAAAACCCAGCTATCTGCAAGGAAAATACTGCAAGCCCTGGGGTTCATGGCCTCTTGCATCTTACTAATTCCATATGCAAGACCGCATATGAGGCAACTACAGTGGTATCTAAAAAGCCTATGGTGTCAACATTCTCAGGACCTGGAATCAATGATTCCAATCATTCTTTGTATAAAGACAGAGTTCCTTTGGTGGGCAGAGGCCTGCTATCACAACAAGGGACTGCCATTCACTCTACCTTTGCCGCCCAAACTCTAACAATAGATGCATCAGTCTATGCATGGGGAGCTCACTTGGCAGGGCAGTGCATTCAGGGCAAATGGAACCCGAGTCGAATGCACCTGCATATCAATCAAAAAGAAATGTTAGCTGTACAGAATTCTCTGACAGCCTCCAAGGACCAAATTCTTCCAGGACAATTATTGACAAAGACAGACAATGCCACTGTTATGTGGCACATAAACAAGCATGTGGGAATCCACTCATACCCTCTCTGCAGACTAGCCATGGCTCTGTGGAACACAGCCTTGAGCTGCCAAGTGCACCTACAAGCTCAATTCCTGCCAGGCAAGCTAAATTCACTGGCAGACGACCTAAGCAGAAATCTCATGGACCCACACGAGTGGAAACTGGAACCAAAGATATTCAACATTTTGAGAAACAAATGGGGGAGCCCACAGATGGACCTGTTTGCCTCCCCTCAGAACTACCAATTGGACAAGTTCTACACAAGGACTCCCCACAGACGAGCTTGGAAAGTGGATGCCCTGTCCTTCACCTGGGAAAGCCTCTCAGTGTATGCCTTTCCTCCTCTGCCTCTCCTCTCGAAAGTTCTACTAAAGATCAAACAGGACAAACCAAGGACAATACTCATTGCACCAGACTGGCCATGCCAACACCGGTACCCTTTCTTGCACAGTATGTCATTGCTGGAACCATGGCACCTGTCTCAGACCCCTTCCCTGCTGTCCCAGCAGGAGGGCCAGATTCTGCACCCCCAGCTTCAAACCCTGAACCTTGCAGCCTGGCTAATTACCTGAGCTCTCCAATACAATCCCTCAGTAAGCAAGTGCTGGATGTCATTCTGGAGGCAAGGAGGCCTAGTACTAGAAAATCCTATGCTGAAAAGTGGAAAAGATACTGTTCCTGGAGCCAAACTCAGGGGATGGGCACAACAGTGCCCAGCTTACCGCATATTCTTCAATACTTAACAGAGATGCTTCACAAGGGCCTTTCCTTCTCTTCCATTAAAATTCATGCCTCAGCCATTTCAGCACATTATAATACTGAGCCACCCCTCTTCTCTCACCCCCTGCTGAAACAGTTCCACAGAGGGGCCAAAAATTTAAGACCACCCAGGAGAGCCCCTACTCCAGCCTGGGACCTTAACTTTGTATTGGAAAAGCTGACTCTACCTCCTTTTGAGCCAGCTGCAACTGCAGAGTTGAAATTCCTTTCTTGGAAAACAGCTTTTCTTCTAGCCATCACTTCAGCAAGAAGATTATTTGAATTACAGGCCCTCATGGCAGTGGAGCCCTTCATTATCTTCAGTGCAGACAGGGTGTCCCTCAGGACCAATCCTTCCTTTATGCCCAAGGTGATATCCAGTGTGGCCCTTAATCAGACCATTCATTTGCCAACCTTCTTTTCTAATCCACAGAACAAAGGAGAACAAATACTGCACTCTTTGGACGTGCACAGACAACTTAGATTTTATTTGGACAGGACTAAGCCTCTCAGGAAAACTGAACAGCTGCTAGTTGCCTTTGCTGCAGGGGCAGTGGGGAAGGCCATTTCAAAGCAAACTATTTCTAAGTGGATAGGCCAATGCATTCAGTTCTGCTATAAGCACCATGGAAAACCTACACCACAGGATATAAGATCACATTCCACCAGGGCTGCATCTACTTCAACAGCCTTTCTCAGAGGTGTTCCTACCAGGGACATCCTAGTAGCTGCTACCTGGAATTCTGTTCATAAATTCACAAAGCATTACCACTTGCCTATTTTTTCCAAATCCAGAGCTGGTTTTGACACTGCAGTCTTGCAATGCCTAATAGCTGGTCCTAATGCTCTCTGATTGCCTCCTCCCTTCCTTAGCTTTGGGAATCTACCCAAATGTAATGACTGCAACAGTGAAACACGAAGAACATAGTACAGTTATGTACACTTACCATAAATGTAGATGTTCGAGTTTATTCACTGTTGCAATCCTGGTTACCCTCCCACCAGCCCCCTGACTTCTATTGGCTATACCGCTCTTCTTTACTGTATTTAAGCTTTCTGGTGTATTTGCTTTTTGTAGGAGGTGTAACGTTCTATATAATTGCTTCCCATTATGGGGCCACCTGACATCTGGGGCAAGAAAAACTGATGTAATGGTATCAGCTGCATGCTTTATACCCCTGACTACCTGACGTCATGGAAGAAGAGACCGCAACCGACGCAGGACCCAAGACTTTGATAATCAGGCCGGCTGAGGGCTACCTGCAAGCAGATAATCTGAATGTAATGACTGCAACAGTGAATACACTCGAACATCTACATTTATGGTAAGTGTACACAACTGTACTTTTACACCTTTTCCACATTGGCCTTTAGAGCCATCAACTGTCAAACCCATATGACCAAATATGCTCTGGATCTGGTTGCTCAAGCCACTACTCTGCTGGCTGCTACTCCAGACTACTCCACTAAATCTGACATCTCTTCCAAACTATCTCTGGCTGCCCAAGTAGCCAGACACTCCATTAGATGCAGTTATGATGCTACAGAGGCCTCTGCATGCTCTGCAGCTTCTGCCACTGTACTCTGGAGATATTCCTGGCTTCGTCTGCAACACTTACCAGAAGACTTCAAGTCTAAAATTTTAGATGCCCCCCTGGACCCCAATTTCCTGTTTGGTAAGCATTCAGTAGAGCTATTCAAAAATATGCAGGAAAAGAGCAAGGAATTAGAAGACATCAAGCATCTTCTAATGTCCCCTATTCCTAAATATTATAGGAATTACCCTGTCAAAGCAACCTTTGTCAGAAGAAACCCTGCCCCTGCTGGACCTACCTCTTCCAGAGAGAAAAGGGGACAGTAAACAAACCCCTTCCAGGCCAGCTGTCTCTCAGCCTCCCTCTAGACAGCTCTTTTAAGATAGAGGAGGCCCCAACATGCTTGACTGCCTTGCCCTCCTTCCCGCCCGCATCTCCCACTGCCTCCCCTTTTGGAAAACCATCACCACAGACAAATGGGTTCTGACTTTTATTCAAAAAGGATACTTCCTCTCCTGGAAAGAAAGGGCACCCTTAAGGAGTGTGTCCCCCCCCCCAAGAAATCAGCGAAACATCTTCCCTCAGATTCTGACAGACCTTCTGAACTTGTGCATCTTAAAACCTGTCCCTCCAGGGCAGGAAGGAAAGGGTTTCTATTCAAAACTTGTTCTGGTCCCCAAAAAAGATGGACCGTGGAGACCGATTCTAGACCTTTCCTTCTTAAACCTATTCTTAAAGTGCCCACCTTCAGAATGTTGTCCCTACCAAATGTACTCCCTTTCATACCAGCCCAGGCTTTCATGACCACACTTGACCTTAAAGAAGCCTATCTGCACATACCCATTCTACCTTCCCACAGAAAATTGTTACGTTTTTCTGCACCCTCTTCTCACTACCAATTTACTGCATTGCCCTTTGGTTTTTCCACTGTCCCCAGAGTGTTCACAAAGTGCCTGGCACCTGCCATAGCCTATTGCAGAACACAAGGGACCCAGATTTACCTGATCAGATTATCCTGATCCTAGCAGACTGCAAGGAAACCCTGTTAATCCATCTAGAGTTCACCATGTGCTTACTACAAAGACTGGGCTTTACCCTCAACCTCCCAAAATCCTCCTTGATCCCAGAACAAGACGAAATATTTCTGGGTTGCAAGATTAAAACAGACATAATGAAAGCCTTTCTTCCCCAGGACAAGGTCATCTCCCTGCCTCCCACTTCAAAGCCCTGTTGCAGACCCAGCAAATACCTGCAAGGCAATTCCTATGGACCCTGGGTCTAATGGCAGCCACCATCTCCATGCTACCACTAGCCAGAATGCACATGCGAACATTACAGTGGTATCTAAAAAAAAAAAGTATGGTCACAGCACCAACATCCTCTAGAGCAAGAAATCACTCTCTTGCCCTGCCTTCAGTCAAAATTAAAATGGTGGATTCAGCAAGTTCAGCTGAATCCGGGCCATCCCCTGCAGCTACCTCTCCCAAACCAGTTCATGCATACAGATGCTTCAGACTTAGGATGGGGAGCCACAATGGCAAATTACAGGGTTCAAGCAAAGTGGCACCCTTCCTTAAAGAACAAACACATCAATGTGAGGGAAATGACAGCAGTCCTTCTGGCACTGAAAGCCTTTCTTCCACTCCTATTACCAGGTGTTCTCCAAATAATAACAGACAACACCACAGTTAATGTGGTACCTCAACAAGCAGGGAGGAACAAAAGAGTACCACCTTTGCAGATTAACCTTACTAATCTGGGACCTAGCCTCACAACACAACTTGTCCCTGCAGGTATTCTACATCCCCTCGCAGGACAACAAACAAGCAGACCTTCTCAGCAGGACAGCCTCTCCATATCACGAATGGATGCTGGACAGGAATGTCTTTCTAGATATTGTCCACCGGTGGGGCACACCTCAAGTAGATTTGTTTGCCTCCACCCCAGAACAGACAACTGCAGAACTTCTGCTCCAAGACCTACTCCCCACTAGCCTGGAGAGTAGAAGCATTCAGCATTTCATGGAAGGGAAGGTTTCTATATGCATTTCCTCCCTTCCCATTAATTCAAAAAGTCCTCCTGAAAATCAGGAGAGACAAACCAAAAGTCTTGTTGGTGACCCCCTACTGGCCAAGGCAGCACTGATTCCCCCACTTCTCAATCTAGCCATGGGCAATCACCACAAGTTACCCCACGTGGACCTTCTGACACAACAAAAGGGAACCCTCATCCACCCTCACTTGCAGATGTCACTGACACTGTGGATGATAAACTTAATTCCCTTCAGGCACCACTACTCAGAGGACGTGCTTTCTGTCCTGAGGGAGGCCAGGAAACCTACTACAAGAAAATCTTACTTAGCTAAATGGGAGAGATTTTCAAAATGGTGTCTGAGCAAGGGCAGGGATTCATGCATCGCAGATCCCACCCTAGTTCTTGCCTATGTGTGTCAACTAGTAAAGGGGGGCTCTCTTACTCTTCAGTGAAAGTCTACCTTTCAGCAATTACAATAAAATTTTACTTGGCTAAATGGGATATATTTTCAAACTGGTGTCTGAGCAAGGGTAGGGATCCATGCATCGCAGATCCCGCCCTAGTTCTTGCCTATGTGTGTCAACTAGTAAAGGGGGGACTCTTACTCTTCAGTGAAAGTCCACCTTTCAGCAATCTTAGCCTGTCTGCCACTTGACCCTCCCCTACTAGCCAGGCTCGATGTGAAGCTATTCTTAAAAGGGGTCTTACACATCAGATCACCAAGAAAACCCATCCCACCTCTATGGGACCTGAACTTCATCCTGGAAAAACTAACCCAGTCTCCATATGAACCTGCTAGTATGGCTACTCTGCAAATGTGCACATGGAAGACAGTCCTGCTAGTGGCCATAACTTCAGCCAGAAGGGTGTCTGAATTACAGGCCCTAATGGCCTGCCCTCCTTACACTACTTTCCACAAGGACAGGGTAACACTAAGAACTCTAACCCTTCCTTTATGCCGAAAGTGGTCAATGATCTGTCCTTAAACCAATGTATTCATCTACCCATCTTCTACCCTTCTCCCACCAATGAAAGTGAGAGAATACTCCACTCCCTGGATGTACACAGACAGCTAAGGTTTTACCCAGACAAAACAAAATCCATAAGAAAATCCAATCAGCTCTGTTTCCTTCCACCCCAGGTCCCTGGGCAAGGCAGTCTCTAAACAAACCATTGCATGTTGGATTAGAAAAGCTATTTGCCTATGTTATTCACACCATGGCAAAAAAACTCCCACAGGGAGTTAAAGCTTACTCCACCAGGGCAGTGGAAGCCTCCAAAGCCTTCTTAAAAGGCCTGGACACTGCTTCCATACTAGAAGCAGCCACATGGTCAACTATTCACACTTCCACCAAACACTACAAGTTGGACAATGTCTCCAGAGCACGTGCAGGGTTTGCCTTAGCAATCCTACAGGGTTTTGTGGAATCAGCCTCTTCTACCTCCTCCCTTCCTTCCAACTAAGCTGTGGTACTCTCCCACACCAAGAATACTGCAACATAGGAATAGAAAGACATAGAATAGTTGTGCAAAATCTTACCATAACCATAGATGTCCTTTTCTTACATGTTGCAGTATTCCTTCCCACCCACCTAACCCCCCTTATCGTTTCTGACACTCATTACTGATCTGTCTTGGGTATCTTGGGGCTTATACCCTACCCTGCAACTAATTTAACTACATAATGGCTCCTTGACCCTATGACTGACATCACTGGCAACTCTACTGCAGCTGGGCTTTCAAGTTCTAAGGTCTGCGTGTGTAGACTTCACATTTAAGGTCCTTGGTTTATGGCCCTATGTGTCACGTTTCACTAACTACAACAGCCAAGCTGAAACCTTTGTATAGGAGCTGACATACGGGCCTGAGGTGGAAAATCCCACACCAAGAATACTGCAACATGGAGGAGAAAGACATCTGTGGTTATGGTAAGATTTTACAGAACTATTCTTTCTTCGACCACTAATAAAAGGTGTGGAATGCATCTTAACAGGTTTTGAAAGTATGGTAAGATACATGCAAATGAGGTGATATTAATGCAGGTATTTAAACTTGTTAATTTTTGCCAGGGATGTGTTATGGAGGATATTAAAGAAGAAAGGTTCACTGAGAGAATGAAATGAGGATGTGGTTACTGAAAACACTCCTGTCTTATATCACTGCATAATTTACAGGTGGCAAGATTTTTGCCATGACCTGTGATTCAAGTAGAAGCCAAACTGCATAAAACTTTATTGACTTGTACATAGCTTTTGAGGAGCATAATTTTATGTAATACTTTGAATAAAAAAGTGTGAACTTGATCAAGTGCCAAGCACACATCCATTGCAGAGATGTTTATTAGTCAGCTTTGATAACTGCAGTATACAATTAATTCTATCATAATGCAGAAACCACCGCACGGCACAATCCACCTTCAATGTAGCAGCGGTGGTTTCTGCATTATTGGTATCTGCCCTTGTGGGTGTTTTTCTACCTTCTACAATTCTATCATAATGTTGTGGTCATGGATGAATCTTTATAGGTTCATATGTACTTACTAAGCTAGTGATCACTGAGGATCATAAAAAGCCTAACCTTATATGTATGCAAAACATAATGGCTAAAAGCTACCCAGAGACTGGCTGAACAGGGATATGTTGGGACATTTATATGCTATCCCTATCCATGAAGGACAGAGGTGCTAAACTAGGAGTGAATTTGAGGTTACCCATCCAGTCATCCAAAATTACATTTGAATAGATTAAGAGAAGTACTTTGATTAATGTGGAGTGAAACAATATTCCATACAAGCAGTATTCTATGCGATATAAACTTATCCCTCTAACATGCTCTGTTTGTTTTGAAAAGGAACTTAAGATCCCTTGAACAGCTATTTATGGTAGCACTGGACTTGCAAATGTGCACTAGGCCTGATAGAATAGGGGCTGTTGAAGCTCTTTATTCAAGGCAGAGGTCATCTCTTAGTAGCCTATATGATACCGAGAAGAGGAACAAAGCTTTGAGATACTGAGTTTTTTTTTTATTTAGTTGAAAGCAAGAATGCTTAGATTTAATTGTACTGCAACCTGTAACACCTCATTTGTTGTGTATCTGACTACTTGTGTCCTATGTTCTGGATTCTATGTAGGAAAATCTGTCAGAAGATTATGTGACAGAGTAGTAGAGCATAAATCAAACATACGCAGAGGTATAGAAACCAATTCTTTAGCTAGACGTACAGAAACATGGTGTTTCCCATCAATTTATTTTTAATAAAATTCCTATCCCCTAGTATTAGACGTGGTGATACTAATAATGAGGTAGAAACTAAGAAATATGAATAGATTATATGTATACAGGCAGATGTATACCAAGGTTTAAATAAGCAAGTGTCATTAAAGCCAATGCTAAAATACAAACAAAATGTGATTAAATGATGTACATTTTTAAGTATATATAGCTTTTATAGGTTATTTTATGTGAATATATGGTTTTTAATGATGCGCTTAGCATATTTGTTTGCTTGTCTTTTCAGCTTTTCCCAGTTAGGGGTCGCCACAGCAGAACTCCAGTCCGCTAATGATTGGCAGTAGATTTTTATGCTGCCGAGTTGCCAGCCCGACGCCCAACCTTCAGCGAAGGCACGCCCATTCACGCATGTCTTTTGGAGGCCACTCGACCGCGGGGCGGACATGCAGACTCCACACAGGAAGGCACTCCAGTCAAGAATCGAACAGGAGAACCTCTTGCTGTGAGGCAACAATGCTACCGCTGTACCACTGCGGCTGCCGTGCTTAGTTAATTTAATTATGAATATTTAACTTTGATTGATGTTTTAATATGATAGGTTAGGCTGTGTCATATGATTTGTTTCTATGTTCTTTAAAAAGGAGGATTGTTCCTTAAATGAAAGTAACACTGAAGAAGGACTGGATGTATGAAAGCTTTGTTATATCTAATTAAAAGTTTTGCATTGTGAAGTGTGCTTTGCTTTTTTTCTTGTTGGATAGTTTGCACTACTTCACTTTACCAGCTTGCTCATCTTTTTCGTTTTGGAATGCTGCTAGAGCCGTGATTTAATTTCAGAAGATTTCCAATGAGTTTAGAAGTGATTGATTCACATTATGAATACTTTGCCTGCATGGCCAGTTCAACTGGTGATAATTTTAAACCATAAAACAGATTTTTCTTGAACTAGTCCTTGACCTATGAGCTCATTTTTTCTAGATTATATTTAAGTTGTGGCTTCTTGTCTAGTTTATTGATATGTTTCTTGAGATTGCCAAATTGTTTTATTCAGTTAAATTTTAAGTATGAGGTTTTACTATTCTCTTAAAGTGGATTTAAAAGTGGCCCATCTGATATTATTTGATAATTTTGAATCTTGTTCTACTTTATTTATTTATTCCAGTTGGTGACCGGGGAGGTACACTGGGCTCAAGAGCCCGTTTTCAGTGGAGGCCCGGGGAGAAAAGCTCCACAGTACAATGTTACATCATAATGAAAATACAAGCAAAAAAATACAAAAACTTAAAATACAAAGAAAAAAATTATTTGTTTTAAAATCAAAATAGGTGGAATTCCGTAGACAGTTGGTAAAAGCATTCAGTACTGAAGTCATTCATAGTTAAACAATTATTATATTAATAATTATACTACTGTGCACAATACATACACTATAAGTTTGCATACATGAATCGATGCTACTTTGCATGAAAAGATTCAGTTTTATCCACCAATTCTACCACAGCCTTGGATTATCTTTAACATTGATTTTTAAAGGTATCAAAGATTGATTTGAGAATGACTGAGTTTCATTGTTATAAGAATAATGTTACAATGAGAATAATCTTGATATAAAAAAAACAGTTCTTGACTATGTTTTATGGAATGCTAAAATAGAAAGTAAAATATCTATCTTACTGGCATAGAGCTTGATGATTCTAGTCTTGAATTATGTCTCAAAAAAACTATATCTTAAGTCGTATTCAAGTCACCACCTATGTTGATTGCCTGTTTATTGTAGGCAGTTAAAATCTATTAAATTTGAAGTTCTGATTTATCTTGACAGGGCACATACACTAAATTAACCTCAATAAATGTGTGTAGCTATTTCACCCAGAAAGTTCCACCAAAGAATGTTAAGTCTTTTTTTATATAAATTCAACTTCATTCTGTCAAATAGCAACCAGAGAAGTAGCGTCATGCAGTTAATACCCATAACCAATGTCTGCCCTTTTTGGCTTCAGATAGGCTCACTAAAAATGGCAGAAGAATATTGGTAAATGTAAAGTTACTTTAAGATGCATAATAGTAGGACATCTAACAAATTTATGAACGTGCCATCATCATTGCGAACATGATCTCCATTCTTCCACCTGTACTCAATAAACAGAGTGAAGCCATGTGAGTTTAGATAGTGTAGATGGTAGATAACAAAAAAATTGCTTCATTCAGTAAATCCCTTATATTTTTTTATTACTTACTAACTTCCTCATTTTGGCATTGCTTCCCAAAGTGGATATTAGTTAAGTTGCATCTAGACACGAGTTTTGCCAAAAGGGTATATTTCAAGAGGATGAGATAAGGGCACATGTATTTGGCTTGGCAACTATAATGGATCGGCTTCAGGAAGAGTGTGCTTGTATGAAGAATCAGAACATTATTGGTTAATTGCTACCTGACTGATTGCAGAAGAAAAATAATTTAAAAAGGAGTGGAGAAATATCAGTCAAAAGAGAAAACGTAAAGGAACCATTAGCTGGCTAAAAGGTGGCACAGCAGACAAATGTCCACTTTTGTTAGAATTCAGTTATTTAGACATTGCTTTCTTCAAAACCCACACATGCTGCTAAGGCACTACAAGATTTCCTAGCCATTGTATAGCATATCAGTTTATACTAGTGTAAGTTAATGTCGCCTGTGTGATGGCAGGTTGTCAACTACTACCAGGTTATAAAGGCAAGTAGCCATCCACCAAGACATAAATTTACTTGCAGAGAAATATAAGACTTGTACAGTATTTGTAAAATGGGGAGTAAGCAGAGGGCCATTGCAGGAGAGCACATATGTAATAGAAATCAAATATAACTGTTTATCAGAATCCATGCTGGCTGCCATTCAGATTTTAAATGGAAAAAAAAAAAGCCTGGTAAAATGTAAACATTTAAAGAACCCAACAGTAATAGTCTAGATCTTTCAGGTACAAAATTTATGCACAGCTAATATGCCATGATATTTAACCGTGGCTAAATTGTGATCTGAAAATTTGTGAAATTGTACGTGTATTATTCATATTTGCATTAGTAATTCCAAAATCATGGTACATTCAAGGTATCAGAATTTTTTATCTTGAAACGTACACTATGGCAAACACAATTGTATTGATATTTGACCTAGATTAATGAGTATTTGTTAGAACTGTAAGGTGATAACTTCATTTTTAAAGGCTTAAGCCACACCCACTGGGAGTTAAAGGTACACACTCAAAAGAGCTCTACTGGAGGGAATGAGTTAAATATACTAATTCTGAGAATAAACCTCTTTATCCCACTGTTAGCTTTCTCACACAACCAGCAACTGGAACCCAAATTCCACACACACACACACACACACACACAAAATTAACCAAAAAAGCAAACAAACTACTGAAAAAACACTATGTTTTCGCAAAATGAACCGAATGGTGGACTTAGAATTTCTAATTCATCAGATGCCGTGGAGGCGAACGCTGACGGCAATCTTACAGCCCTTATTCAAGTATTAATGGGTCGTGTGGAACATTTGACCCAACGCTTTGAGCGTTTTGATAATAATGTTAACTTATTGAGCTTAGGGAGTGCTATGGTTCCTGGTAACACTTTATCTGTTGATGGGCAACAGCGGAACAGGATTGTTTCTCAGCAACGCATTGAGCCTGTACACCGATTGGATAATGGTGTTAACAACAGCACCGGTGAGAGTTCTTCTGTGGCTTTGAGTATTCCAGCTGGGCAAAGGACTGCTACATTACAAAGAAGAACTTTGTCTCAAGGTAACGATATATTAAACATTGATAATGAGACTGTACCATCTATATCTAATTTTCTTAATAGTAAAAACTATTTCGAACCTGATGCCACCGAAGGGGCTGTGGCCCAACAAGAAGAAACTGTAGTTAATAATATTACTTTACTCATTGGAGATTTTGATTATAAACTGTATAGATGTAAGAAATTTCAGTTAGAAATTGCCTACTTGGAAGAATGCCTGGTTAAGAAAATTATCCCTAAAGGGTTAAGGCAGGGGCTTAGTTGAAGGTTCAAACTTCCATCGCCAGCTTCTTTTATTGTTCGATAAGCAAGGATTTGAATTCATTAATATGCTTATTGGCCACTACAAACAACAAGTGGAGCACTTAAAACATGAACTTGAACTATTGGAGCATTCTATTAAAAGTAACCATGATTTTTTTAGGTATAAATACGATTATATTCGTATTTTTACCAGTATTGATGCAACCATGATTAAACTTTCTAATAATAAGAAAAAGAAGATAACAAGGGATGTGCAACAATATGCCACAAATAGGGCATATCCTCGTCCACCCCCCATTGCACAATCATCTATTGGGTCAAATACATCGCCCCAAATTGATAGTTTAAGAGACAATGTTATGGATCAAGATCAGCTGAACGAGTCCCGTAAACTTGTTGTTGAAGCCCAAGAGAATAATGCCCATCAAACCCAACTTAATGATAGATCTGCCAGTGATTATGATGATGTTAACCATAGTAATAACAATAATGTTAACAGGAATCAAAATAATAATAACAGAGACAATCTATCTGGTGCATATAACAAACAGGGTTTTACGCAAGGGCAGAATGGCCAACAAAGGAACTTGAGGTCGAACAAGAACCAATCCAACATGAGGAACAAGCGGAATCAGAGGAGGAGATGACCCAATATTTAAACCATCCTATTATTATTCAAAGTACGGAAGGTGACTTTAAGATTTATAACTATACTTCCTTTGATATTGACCAAGATATGGTCAACATTTTTTCTAAACGTCTCTCTTTCGTTCCTGATACGCATTTGGACTTGGTTAAGACTATAATTGACTTAAAGTTATTTGTACGTAAGCTTAATTTAAAAGTTCTTTTAGGTGAGGGATCATCACTTACCAACCCTTTCCGGTTGGCTAGTTTATTTAATCCACCGTTGGTGGACACGTTACGTGCTTTTGAGAAGGCTTGCAAGCTAGATTTGAGAGCTCTAGCCACAAAAAAGTTTAATAATAGAGATAACAACTTTAACATCACTTTACATCAACGTGAATTTATTAATGTTTTGCGTCAATGTAACATCAGGGTGATGAAACCCGATAAGGGGGGTGGACTGGTTTTTATGGATCAGCACGTATATGTTGATAAGATGTTAGCACACCTTAGTACTGGACCTTATGAGCAGATAAGTATTAATGAAGTGAACATTGCATATCGTAAAATTAGAGGTACCTTGGAAGATCTTTTTCTTGAAAGGTTTATTGACATTGATCTGTATAGGTATTTGAATATTACTGCTCCTAAACTATCGGTATTTTTTGGTACACCTAAAATTCACAAGTCAATATGTGACCCCCCTTTTAGACCTATAGTAGATGGTAGGGGTTCGATTATGTGTGCTTGTGCAAAATATATTGACAGTGTCCTTAAACCTTTGATTGAACGAGAACCACAGATATGTAAGGACTCATGGGGTTTCCTTAATAGCATTAATAACATTCCTTTTAATCCTGATTATCTTTTCCTTACTATTGACGTAAGGGCCCTTTATACGGTTATCCCACAAAAATTAGGATTGGATTGGATCAGGGAGTTTCTGACAGCTAGGAAAGTTAGTGACAATATAATTTATTTGATTGAGACCCTATTGGAGTTGGTACTGACTTGCAATTTTATTGTGTTTGATGATAATATCTATGTACAAACTTCGGGGGTTGCTATGGGCTCCCCATGTGGGGGCACTTTTGCTAATTGCATTATGGCACATTGGGAAGCCACTTTATTATTTAAGGAACCCTTGTTTAAAAGTCATGTCGCCTGGTATACGAGATACCAGGATGACATGTTTTTATTATGGAAAGGACCTTCTGAGGCAATTATACCATTTATTTCCATAATTTCTGAATTAACACACTTTCTGGAATTCACTTATGAAGTGCAATACACAAATATCAGCTTTCTTGATATTATGTTACATAAGGACAGGCTTAAATCTAGATTTAGAAGTGTTATATTCAGGAAACCAACATACTCAAATGCTTTTTTTGCATTATACTAGCTGTCACCCTTACCATCAGAAAAATGCTGTAGTTAAGGGTCAGATGGTAAGGGCAGCTAGGATGACAACTGATGAATATGATTTTATGGAAGAATGCAATAATTTGAGTATTATGTTCACTAACAGGGGTTATCCTGTCACTCTGATTGCTGAAGTAAGATCAGAAGTTACCCATAAGCGTGCTACTGGGCATTTCAGACCGATTTTATGCAGGCGGAGTGAGATACAAACAATAATGTTTGATAACCCGCCTGCTAGTGTATTAGATGTAAATTCTTCTGTATTTAGAACTAGTTTCTTATGCACGTTTAGTGTAGATCATTTATTTATTTATTTATATGTTTTTTTTTATTAGGAATGTTTTGCACAAAAATTGGGCATTGATATTGGATGATAAATATTTGCGTAACCGATTTGGTACAAAACCTAAAATTACATATAGGAGAGGTATTAATTTAAAAACATTATTAGAAGCTAGTAGTTCAAACATTAATAAAAGAAGGTTGGGGATGGTTAAATGTGGGGCTTGTCGCCAGTGCAGGTTTGTCAATGTGGGAAACACAGTTTCTATCAATAATAGAATTTATAATATTATGGGTAGTTTTAACTGTGAGACTAAATCAGTTGATGTTATGTGATCCTATCTCGCCTACATTCTGACTGATGGGTTCGGAGCCGATCCCTCGGCTCCGACTCGGCACGCTTATGCCAAAGAGCGAAGTCTCTTATTGGCTGAGCTTACTATATCCCAGGATGCACCACTACCAGTCCCCCAGATCTCGTTTGCCGCTAATCTGCGAAGACGTGGTCTCGAGCTGGCTGAGCTGAGTAGTAAATTTACTAACTTTTTTCTGTCAGAATTTTGCTGTTCTTGTCATAAAAAGCTGTTTTAATGGCTATTCTTCACTTTTGTGTGTGTTTGGAGTTTGTGAAAAGACTTTGTTGTGTGATTGGGTTGAGTTTGATTTTAGGCCTCCCTCATCTTAGGCCCTTCCCGGTCAGTCAACCCCCTTAAACCTTACAGGGTTTCAAAGTACCCTTAGTAGTTTGTGACGGTTTCTTTACTAAACGGCAACTGTAAACCTATTATTAGGTAGTGTCATTAAACAGAAAGTCAGTGGATAGTGTATTTTCTGTCAGGGATTACTGATTTTTTGCCATAATGTCTCAGAATCCTAGGCCTTCGGGTTTTAAAAAATGCACCAAATGCAATTTCAAGATGTCCATCACAGACGATCACCGCTCTGTGTGTATTGTTTGGGTGCAAAACATTTACAAGAGTCATGCAGTGTGTGTCACGCTTTTTCCTCAAGGGTCCTCCAGGAGAGGAAAAATAAACTTATTCTTAAAGGGTTAATAAAACCTTCCTTTGAAGAAGCTTTGGCATCCTCTCCTTCTCCGGCTAAAAAGAAAAGGGCCGGCTCCGACCAGTCCGTCGGATCCGACCGCCAAAAGACATAGGCAGGCTTCTCCTTCGGCTCCAAGGACTTCGGAGCCGAGGGCGGAACGGTCTGCCTCGATGCCACCAGTCTCGACTCCTCTGGCTTCGGAGCCGATGGCTGGGGCATCGAGAGGCGGGTCACCTTCGTCGGCTCCACTGGTCTCGGAGCCGACAAAGGTTGCCCGCTGAGACACTTCCTCCTCGGCGCCAAAGTCCACCTCGGCACCGATGGAATCTAGTGTGGGTATTCCTTCGGCGCCGATAGTCATCGGGTCGCCTCGAGCCGGGTCCCCTAGCCCTTTGGGGCCGTTGGAGAGGCCATCTCGAACCCGCTCAGTATCCTCTCGGTCTCGAGGATGTCGCATTCAGATATAGACAGGCTCCTGGACCGACTGTTCCAGTCCCCAGTCTTTCAAAAATTTGTTTCGGCTCCTACCCACTTGGCTTCGGAGCCGATTGCCCAGGCCCATCCCATTGCTATTCCTCCTCCGACCGCCTGGCTCCGCCGGAGCAGGTGCTGTTGGAGCTGGTGGAGATCTTAGGGTCGGCTCCGACCCTTACTCCAACCCGGGCCTTCGGGTCCGAGTTTGGTACACGGACTTCTTCGGCTGGACCCGGGGGGGATGTTTCGGGACCTATGCTTTCGGTTCCGAGCCTCCCTCTCGGTGCTTCGGCTGCGGGACGTCCGTCGGCTATCATGGCTCCGGGGACCGGACACTCCCAGGACTCTGGGGGTCCGGCTTTCAGAGCTATGAGGAGTGCCTTGGCCAAGTCTTCGCCATCTCTCCGGCTTTACCGCACCTTCCCTGGGCGTGGAGACTGGGTCTTTGGCAGTTCCCCTGTCCGTAGGCAGCGGAGCCCTGGGCCTGAGGTTACCCCCATTGGGGGTTCCCCTCCTCCTGAGGGTTCTTCGGAGTTGTCTTCAGAGGAACCCCCAAGGAAGAGATCGTGCAAGAGGAAGCACGTGGACTCCCCCGAGTCTATTACATCGGACACTGATCTTGATGATGCAGAGGGGTCCCAAGTCGCCCTCGGATGATGTCTCATTTGCAGACATCTTAGAGATCCTCAAACAACGAGGCGGCTGGATATCCAAACCCCTCTGCTGATGAGTCAGTGCTCCTCAAGGCCTTTGGGGCTCAGCCCTCCGCCTCCTGGGTGTCTCCGCCTTCGACGAGCTTCTGGATTTAGTTTGTCAAGGGCGTGGGAACATCCAGATACCGTGGAACCAGTCCCTTCTCGCCCTAATAAATTTTGTCTGCCCCACCCGAGAAGGAGTTCCTCACTAAAGGCGTGGCTGTAGATGCCATGGTGGTGGCATCTGCTACACAACAGGACGTGGCAGAGGCTTCAACGTCCGTCCATCCTCCTAATAAGGAGTCTAGGAGCATGGACAGGTACGGAAGCGCACCCTGACTTCAGCGGCCTTTACTTTAAGGTCTCTGAATTATTTGGCACATTTTACCAGGCTTCAGAGGGATCTGGTCAAGGAGCTGTCAGATTCCCTCTCGGTAACCTACCTGAGCAGCTAGCCCAGTCGGTTAGCTCTCAGTTGGCTATCCTTACGCCAATTTCTAACTTGTCCATGAGGCTCATTTCCCACGCGTCAAGGGGCGGGTAGAGCGGCAGGCACAGGCGTGGCTCACGGAGACAAGCCTGGCTCCGCTTGTGTCAGTTCATGGAGGCCTTCAAGTCTTCTTTCACCGACGCTCCCTTTGATGGGTCCTCTTTGTTTGGACCTAAGGTTAAAGACACCCTTACCTGCTGTGAGCAAGAGGGAAAAACTTTATCTGCCGAGGTGCCCGTTATTCCACTCCCTTCGGCCTTATCCCAAGGCTAAAGGAGGGGGAAGATGTGGTTCCGTAAATCACGTAAGTTTTTCCCCAACAGCAGGAAGATTCCCTTCCAGAGGCAGAGGACGGGAAATTTTTCTGGGAGACGCCGTCCCAGAGGCGGCAGAGGGCCCCGCAATTCTGGAGACCGCGAGTCCTTTCGTGGCTCTTCAGCCTCCCACACATCATGAGGGATTGCCCGGCTGTGCTGCTCCGGAGCCAGTCGGGTGTCGCTTTGCCAAGCACCTAAAAGCCTGGGAGTCAATCACTCAGGACAGATGGGTGCTTCGGATCATTGCCGGAGGTTACACCATCCCATTCACATACTCACCCCCACCGTTCGGAGAAATCCCGGAGCCACCACCCAGTCAAAGGGAAATTGCAGCCGCAGAAGCTTTAAAGCTGCTAGAAAAGGAGTCATCCAACCGGTCCCCACAGACCAGATCGGATCCGAAATTACTCCAGGTTCTTTTAGTGCCAAAAGACAGGGGACCTGAGACCAATATTGGATCTCAGCAGACTGAACCAATCCGTCACGAAATCCAAATTCAATGGTCACGTTACAATCCATTCTCCCATTGTTGGAGAAGGATGTTTGGATGTGCTCCATAGACCTCAAGGACGCCTATTATCACATACCGATACATCAGACGTCCAGGAGGTATCTGCGCTCAGCCTGGGAGTCAGTCATTTCCAATTTTGTGCACTGCCCTTTGGTCTCACCACAGCCCCCAGGGTGTTCACCAAGTGTTTGGCAGTAGTGACTGCTCACCTGAGGAGTCTTGGATTCCAAGTGTTTCCCTATCTGGACGACTGGCTCCTGACTGCCACCACCAGGCATCTACTAATGGACAACCTCAAAGCCACCATCTCCCTGGGTGCTACCCTGGGGATTACATTCAATTGGTCAAAGTCTGTCTTGCTGCCCTCTCAGCGCATAAGGTTCATAGGAGCAGAGATAGACTCAAAATTGATGCTGCTTTTCTTCCTGCCGAAAGGATCCAAACTTTACAGGGCCAAGTTCAAGCTCTGATTTCAAGATCCAAAGCCCCAGCCAGGATGGTTCTACAAGTTTTAGGTTCAATGTCTGCCACGGTTCTTTTAGTTCCTCTGGCAAGATTGCACATGAGGATTCTTCAGTGGCTATTGTCAACTCAATGGTCCTTTCAGGACCTTCCCCTCAATCATCCCATCATGATTACAGAAACATGCAAACGGGACCTTCGCTGGTGGCTTCAGACATCCAATCTAAATCAAGGAAGTCCCTTTGTTATTCCCTCTCCAGTGGTCACCCTGACGACAGATGCCTCCCAGACAGGGTGGGGGGGGGCATTGTCTGGGCAGGTTAGTTCAGGGATCCTGGCTTCCAGACGAAACTCTTCTCCACATCAATGTATTGGAGATGAGGGCGGTACTTCTATCCCTACAGGCCTTACACAGGTTTCTCCCTCAGGGCATAATCGCCATCCACACAGACAACATGTCGGTGGTCTGGTACCTAAACAAGCAAGGAGGGACCAGATCTTACCCCCTTTGCAGAGAGGCCATGAGGGTGTGGGAATGGGCGGTAGCTACCAGCCGATTCTTGGTAGCGACCCACATTCCGGGAAATCGAATATACTGGCAGACAGATTAAGCAGGACAATTCTCTCTCCTCACGAGTGGTCCTTAAACAAAACAGTAGCAGATCAGGTTTTCCGGAGATGGGGACGCTGCTGCAACCTATTTGCAACTCCACTAAACACCAAGTGCAAAAGGTTCTTCTCCTTGACTCCACATCAGGAGTACCAGCTATGGATGCTCTAGCACAACCTTGGCCAACAGGGCTACTTTATGCCTTTCCTCCGATTCCACTTCTCCAAAGTCATTCAAAAGCTTCTCAGTTGGGGTCCAATGATACTGATTGCCCCATACTGGCCTCGTCAGGTATGGTTTCCTTACCTGAAGAAACATGCGTGGACGATCCGTGGACTTTAGACCTAATTCCGGACCTGTTAATTCATCAGTCGGGACAACAGCACCAGTCCCTTCACTCCTTGAAGTTGACAGCTTGGTTCCTCCACTTCCGACTTTAGTCAGAAGTCACACATTAGACCCGGAAGTTATTCACATTTTATCTTCAGCCCACAAACCCACCACTAAGAAATTGTACCTCAGTAAGTGGAAGAGGTTTGCTATCTGGGCTCAACTCAGGGCTTAGACCCTATCACTGCTCCTATCCAGAGGTTTTGAAATTCTTAACATCCCTGTTTAATCAAGGATCTTCTGTCTCTACTATTAAAGTCCAACTAGCGGCTATCTCTAAATTTCACGAGTCCATGGATCCTCCATTGATGAGCAGCAGACTATGCAAAACTTTCATTAAAGGTGCGGGTCTGTTAAGACCCCCAGTTTTTCATCCTGCCTCCGTGGGATCTAGATTTAGTGCTTCGTGCATTGACATCTTCCCCTTTCGAACCGGCTGCTACATGTGAGTTAAAATATCTGTCTTGGAAAACTGCCTTCTTAGTTGCAATTACTTCTGCAAGAAGAGTTTCAGAGCTTCAAGCCCTGTCTATTAAACCACCGAACTTGATTTTCCACAAGGATAGAGTATCACTTAGGCCTAATCCATCCTTTGTCCCAAAGGTCTGTTCTAATCTCTGTCTCCAACAGTCTCTAGAGCTACCAGTTTTCTTCCCAAAATTCTCCAATGAAGCAGAATACACTCTCCATAAATTGGATGTTCACAGGCAATTGCGCTTCTATTTAGACAGGACTCAGCAACTTCGTAAGTCAGACCAGTTGTTTGTGTCCTTCTCAGACAATAAATTGGGTAAAACCATCACAAAAGCTACTATCTCCAAATGGATTAGAGATTGCATAACTCAGGCTTATTCTTCTTGAATAAGCAACTTACAACATCTATCAAAGCTCACTCTACCAGAGCTATGGCTACTTCTATAGCTTTTCATTCCAAGCTCGCTATATCGGAGATTTGTGCTGCGGCTACTTGGTCCAATCCGCACACTTTCATTTCCCACTATAAATTGGATGTGGCATCTAAAGGACGAGCATCATTTGGTTCCACGGTACTCAGGAGTGTTTTCCAGTGAGCCACCCAGGATTCAGGTGCTAGGACGCTGTCCCATCAGTCAGAATGTAGGCGAGATAGGATCACATAACATCTTTTAGTTATGTACTCACCATAACTTCAGATGTTTGGGATCCATCTCGCCACATTCCTAATACCCACCCTCCTTCCCCCTGCCTTGGAGATCAGAAGAGATTGAACGGTTTGAGTTCTACTGTTTTTATCTTGTTCATCTGACGATGTTATATAATCAGAGCGTGCATGTGTGCATGTATGCGGACAAACTAGATCTGGGGGACTGGTAGTGGTGCATCCTGGGATATAGTAAGCTCAGCCAATAAGAGACTTCGCTCTTTGGCATAAGCGTGCCGAGTCGGAGCCGAGGGATCGGCTCCGAACCCATCAGTCAGAATGTAGGCGAGATGGATCCCAAACATCTGAAGTTATGGTGAGTACATAACTAAAAGTTTATGTCGCTAATTGTTTAAAATGTTCAGCCTTTTACATTGGCAAGACAATTGCATTGCATTGGTAAGCTTAAGCAACGCATTTATGAGCATATTTATGCCATTTCTAAGAATGATTCTACAAACGCTCTAGCATGTCATATTTTAGAGAATCCAGATCATAATTTTAAGTTTACAGTTTTAAAACATGTTAATGATGATTTTAGAGCAGGACCATGGCAAATCCTCTTGGAAAAAGAAGAACTTTTTTGGCAGATAAGAACTGCTGCACATTTTTTCCCTGGGCTTAACGAGTATATATCTATTCTTTGTGTTTTAAAACACTTGTCATTGAAAAGGTAATATTTATTATTATCTTTTATTCCTTTTCAAAGTTTCGATATTTTATATATATATATATATTTTTTTTTTAAGTTTTAAATAAGAGAAGTTGGTCACTAAGTATGTATTTAGTGTACTACGCTTAAGTTAAATATTTATGGTGCTTTAGTAAGGGCTAGTTTTCAGTTTTTAATTATTAGTGTATAGTGTTTTTGTGTTGATTTTCATTTAAAAGTGTTGTGTTGTTTTAAATCTGTATATGTGATTAAGTGGATCACATGATGTTTGTAAAAGTTTATATAAAGAGCTGTGTTTAAAGATGGTTTTTGTCTGAAGAAGGAAAGATACTAAGCTTTCCGAAAGCGCTTATTAAATGGGTTTTGAGTTATTGCGGTTTCGTTTTTGCTCCTAGTACATGTGCACACTCACTCATAAGCACATATTCGCACATGTTCAAACACACAGAGAAATTATCCATTTTCACTTCATTCTGTATACATTAACCAAATAAGTTTGATGTAATGCAGAATCAAGTGAAAATTAACCATTTGACCTTTGAACTGATGAAAGGAACCCTTTGACGTAATGGTAATGGCAGAAGGGTATGCCATCTTAAGTTTAATTCCTCGATTAATCAACATCTGTTGAGCCACACTGAACAGACTCATCCCTCCAGTTAGCTTCCTGCACTAAACTGAGGATGTGGGCTAAGGACTTTTAATTTCTGAGAGACTTTGTTGACTACAATCACCTGCATTAGAAGCTGAAGTTAAGTGCAAACTTGCAGTACTGTATTTTAGTCTTCTGTTAAGTGCAAACTTGTAGTTTAAAAAGTACTGTATTTTATTTTTTCTATTACCTAATTGTTTCACTGAATAGTGTGCTGTGCGTCTCTCTGCAGTTAGTTCCCCACCCACCCACCCTGTTCTTGTCTTGGTGTTACTGTTGGTGGTTCTGGAATTGCCGCCCCTCCTGTAAGTCTGTATTTGAACACACCTCCTGGGTCCATCTCATTTGCTCACTTAACCGAGTACAGTGAGATCATATTCTGAGTCTAGTGTTCACTCTACTTAACACAGAGAGAAAATTATGAAGGCCAATCCACTTAGGTTCTTCCTTCCTCTCTCCTTGCACTTTACTAAAAAAAAATGCACTTTATCTGCTTTTACTGTATTTGTTTCCTCCTACTTTATTTTGCTTTTGCCAGTTCTTAAAAGTACTCAGTTTTATTTATTCTGCTGCATGTATTACTGCTTGGTAGTAGCCTGATTGAATTGGAACTGTTAGTCTAAGTCTTTTGGTTTAAGCACTTGGGCTTCATACCCGTTGTTTTACATCAAGAAGGTTTGTGGTCTGCACTGTTGTGGCAGGACAGGTAGCGTACATCCTTCTAAGCTGGGAATTGCTGACTTGAAGGCTCAGTGTCTGCTATTCTAAAAGTGTATTAGTTCTGGTTTAAGCACTTGGGCTTCAGACCAGTTATTCTACATTAAGAAGGTTTGTGGTCTGCACTCTTGTGGGAGGAGAGGCTGGATTCTGCCCTTCTGAGCTGGGAATTTCTGGACACAGGCTTATTGTGTCTGCTTATTTGAACTGTTTCTTTCTGAAATTGGTGCGCCTTGTTGCTGTAGCATAGACCAGATTCAGGCCTGCTGAATCTAGCTTTGTTTGTATAATGTGAGCACTGATCCAGGCCATCTTTTTTTGGAGAAGGTTCCCCTGCACCCTAGTGGCAGGAGTGTGCAGTTGAACTTGTCTGATTGAAGACTCCTGGAACAGGGCTCAGTTTTGAGCTTTTTTCTGGTTAATTGGGTAACTTATTTAAATCAGTTTGTTCGTTTTCTATTGTTTTTATTTATATAAAAAAAATTGCACTTTATTCATCTGCTTTTACTGTATTTGAGTTTCTTCCCACGTTATTACTAGGGGCATTGACTACAACTCTGATCTGAGATGTATAACAATAAGAATCCTTTTCTGTGCATTTAACATGTTTTTTTAATTGTATCTGCTTTATTTGCTGAAAAAAACCCAAAAAATATATACTTGTTTCCCGCCTTTTTAAGCTAGTATAGTCCAATTTTCAGGTTAATGCTGAATTCGGGACTGTGTTACAAATCTCTGTTTGCCCATACCCTACTTTGGATAGAAGGAAGTTTCTCTGCTCACCTGTGAGAGAGGGGAGCTTTGAGCAGCCTATCTGTCCCTGGAGGAGTGGTTTCAGCCCAGAAAGTAGTAGTTTATTGGCCATTTTGGGCTAATTTAGATTTGCTCGGTTTTGCATGCCAGGCAGCGCCAGTTAGCTAGGGTATAACTACTCCCCGCTCCACAAAGTCTCCTCTTCAGTTTTTCCCTTGGAACTAGACTAACTTTCAACTTAAGCGCTCAAGCCATTCATTTCTCAGTCCGGCACTTGCTCAAAACTCATAGCAAGCACTTATAAACCCTAGCACTAGACCCCGCCCCTATACTGAACAGAAGGACAAGGCTCTCTATTCGACCTTACCAGCCAATCAGTAAAACAGTTCACTGTACCTATCCAGGCATGTCCAAAGGGCAGTTTCAGGTGTACTCTGCAGTCCAACTGGTGAATCTGGGCATTTTTAGGCTATGTTACAACTGCCTCGTGTACATAGGCAACCCTCTCTTCCTACCACCAAACACTAATACATGTGAGAGATGCAATTATACAGCCAAACTGGAGGCTAAGCTCTCTCAACCTAAGACTGGATCAGATAGTCAAGAGGAGAAGGGAAATACTTGCATCACACCACCAGTCTCACATAGACCCATTAAACCAGCACCGGCAAAAAAAACACTCAAATACACAAAAACATATTCAGAGGCTCTAAATAAAAATCTGCAAAGGCAGCAGAGACCTCCAAAGCAGACTTCCAAGCAACCTCCACCCCCCCAACACAAACCATGAAACACATACTTCACAAAACCAGTGCGCCAAGCAATCACAGCCCTTAAGGCAAAATAACATACCCAACACACTAGTAATAGATGACTCTGTAGTACACTGACGTCCCACTCACTAGGCTGAATAAGGAGAAGGTTACTGTTAGCTGCCTGTCTGGTGCCAGGATCTGCCACATAACACAAACACTCGGGTCACTCCAGAACAAGTATAAATTTGACTCTGTCATTGTCCTTGTTGGTGTGAATGACCTGAGCCCGTACCTCCCTGGACTACATGAAAAGAGACATGGAAGAGCTCTCTGATCACGTAGCCCAGGCCGGTATGACACTGACCCTGAGTAGCATCCTGCCCTCACCAAGAATGATACCACGGTATAAAGAAAAAATGATCAATTTCAACAATTGGCTATGTTTATGGTGTCATTCAAAGGGGATCCAGTGTCTGTCTGCCTGGGATGACATGCTTGACAAGCCACGCTGCTTCGTTAGAGACGGCTTGCACTGGTCACCCTTAGGCTTTCGAATACCGGCTAAGGCTCTTGCCCCCCCTATAGTGCCTTTTTAGGCAAGGCTCAAAAGACAACCCCACCGCCGTAAGTAGCACAAGTAACAAAAAACTGAGAATAATGCTACTCAGTGCGAGAAGTCGAAACCTCAAAATGCACGCACTCGAGGCACTCCTCAGTATGGGAAAATCGATATATGTGCAGTAACAGAAACCTGGTTTAAGGCTCCAGAGAGCACCCCAGCACTACCAGACTACAACTCATACCATATATTTCGGCCACAGAACCCGGGCTGAAATACAAAAGGCGGGGGCGTATCCATATTCATCAAGGATACCCACAGCACCAGGTTAGTGGCACAGCACGATGCTTCAGAGATCATCAACATGCAACTAACATCGGCAAAACTGTAGTTCAAATTGTAGCTTGCTACAGATCACCCACCATGTCCCAGGACCCCCATTCCATGTTTCTGGAAACACTTGGAAACATAAAGGTCCTACAAAACACCCTAATATTGGGTGATTTAAATTACCCAAACATTAACTGGGAGAACTACTCAAGTACTAACTCCCTTGCCCAACATTTCCTAGAATTTATAAACTCAAATGCCCTGGATCAACTGGTCAACACTCACTGGAGGTGACAACATATTGGACCTGGTCATCACCAACATGGGCGACTGGTGTTCCACACCGGAGGTCAACCCTTCACTAGTTAGATCTGACCATAAACAAATCACTCTGGATATCCACATTCCGCCCCCACCCTCAGACAAGGAAACCACCATGAAAAACTTTTCGAAAGCAAACTTCACGTTACTTAAGACCGAAGTGAAAAGTTTCAAAGCCCCCATGCTAAAGGATAACGCTGTCCAAGCTACAAAATCCTTTACTAATGCATTCTATGGGAACATACAAGAGTGCATGGATTGTGCTATCCCAAGCAAAACCAAGACTCACTCCTCCAAGAAAAGGAAACCATTCTGGTGGAATCCCTGCCATAAACAAGCTGCACAATAGAAGGAGGAAACTAGTACAGAAAAGAGTAAAATCCCAAGAAGGGAAGACATCCCTGATCAGTATCGGCAAGAAACTACAATCCCTCAAACCATCATCCAAAGCGAGCTTTGAAAGAAAAATTGCCAAGGACTCCAAAGATAACCACAAAGCATTCTTTAGCTATGTCAAGAATCTAAGTGTCAATGCTCAGATCTGCTCGGATCTAGTGCAAAATGGCACAAAATACACTGAACCGACCGATATCGCCAACATCATGGCAGACAGGTTCAGTGCAAACTTCACCCCCCTGCCACCTCCAAAAGGCCCCATAACCATAGCAGAAGAATGTAGAGCTCCTGAAATCACAGACACTCAGGTTAAAACAGCCCTTTCCAAAGCCAAAAACACAGCATCAATGGGACCGGACAGTGTCCCAGGCTGTGTCCTACATGAGCTCAAAGACAAACTAACCCCTCACCTAAACACACTGTTCAAATTCAGCCTCTCCTCAGGCTACGTACCCATAGAGTGGCGCACAACAATGGTTATTCCGCTCCACAAAGGTGGAGCCACAACAGACCCTGGGAACTATTGCCCTATAAGCCTGACTAGCTTGGTCTGCAAGGCTATGGAGTGCATCATCATGGAATTCATTAACAGGGACATTGGGAACCCCCAAACACTGGACCCTACCCAGTTTGGCTTTCAGGGCAGATCATGCCTCCTAAACCTGGTGGACTTCTTTGAGACAGTTACCAAGGCTATAGAGGGAAAGGTGGTACACACAGCCTACCTAGACCTCGCAAAGACCTTCGACACCATTCCCCTTTCTGGTATCATAGACAAGCTCACCAGCCTGAACATAATCCCCTACGTCACAAGATGGGTTGCCAACTGGCTCATGGACATAACCCACATGGTGAGAGTTGTGGGAGATAGGTCCGACTCTAAACCGGTTACAAGTGGCATTCCCCAGGGCTCAGTCCTAGGACCCCTCCTGTTCGGCATATACTTATCAGAGGTACAGGCAAGCACAGGAGGACTATGGCTGACCAAGTTTGCAGACGACTGCAAACTAGGGGCTATAATTGACTCTCTGGCTGACACAGACATCCTCCAAAAGGGTCTCACTGAGACTGATACCTGGTGTCAAAATCATGGTCTCAAGCTAAATGCCAAAAAGTGCATAGTCATCCCCCTTGGAAAAAACAAAGTACCCACAAACTACCACATAGGTGGTAGTCCCCTAAATACAGAAGACATAATAAGGGATCTGGGGACCCAAGTAGATAGTAATCTCTCCTTTGATAATCACATTGCCAAAGTGGTTGGAAAATCCTTCTATGTGACCCACCTAATCACAAAAGGGTTTGCATCCAGATCAAAGTAGGTCATTGTGCCCCTCTACTCATCACTCATCAGACCCATCATAGAGTACAACGTCCCATTTGGGATGTAATTTACAAGACTCCTGCAACAGCTGGAAAGACCACAGAAGTACCTCACCCAAGAGGATCACTGGCCTCAAACAGATGCTCAATGCAGCTCGACTAAAGAAACTCAAATTGTACTCTGTTGCATACTGCCTACTCAGAGGTGATCTCTGCCTGACATACAGGGCCATGTCCAACCCAGAATTGATGTACATGCTCCACCTAAAGAAAACCATATCCCCTTGAGCCACACGCTCCAGGGATCTAAACCTCACCACAACAATAAATAGGACATGCTGGAGGGATAGATTCCTGTCCCAAAGACTTCCCATGCTTTGGAACAAGATTCCCATCTGTATTAGGCAGAGCTCCTCGCTAACACTTTTCAAGCGAAACCTTGACGAGTGGATGGGAAACAAAGTTTGAGATCACTTCAGTGGCTGTGCTGGACAGAGGCATAGGGAACTAATCTAAGGGGGCGGCGAAAGCCAACACATTCTGGCTAGGCTTATAAATGCCTTCAGGCAGATAGCCTAGTATGTACCTATGAACCTATACCTCCCCTTGCTTGTGACTTAAGACTCCACATTCACTGCAGGGCCTACCTTTTCCTGTCTTTTGGCAACTGCGCAAGTGATTCTTCACATGTGACATGAAGGGCTGCCATCACTGGCTTTTGTGTGATCACAGCCCAACTCATTCACAAGCCAATTTGTGGTGTCTGTGGTGCCAACGCACATAACTCCCTGAGCTAGCAGCCACCTCAGCCTACTTGCCAGTAAGAGCCCCCACCTTCCCCCAGAATATGCAGGAATCTCCCCCCAGTATATGCACACCCATCCTTTCCTGCCTACTCCACCAAATGTAGGAGCCAGTAATTAAGCTGTGGTCATATGGTCTATGCCCATGGATTTGTACAATACCTGAGGGGCTTGGTAGGGTGTTCTTTGTATTTGCGAGGGTACAGTGGTAAGTGAATTGACTTGAGTAATGAAGTAATTAATAACTAATACTAAGCAAAATTTGGGTACCAAACAGAAATGCAAGATTTATGTGATAGACATGATCAGAAAAAATGAAAGTTGTTTTATGTGTACTCTCTTTAGTCTAAGGTATAGATAGCTATCTTGTAGTTAGAAGGGAGTACAGGGAGAATAGCACTCTGTTTTGAAAGTGTTAAAACAAGTTTTGAATTTCAATTTTTGCATCAGAGCTTGCTGTTTTCTTTCTGCAGTTTTGAGTGTTGATCACTAAATGATCAAATTCATGTCTCAAAACCCAGGGTATTTGTAAAGGAGGTGCATTTTTAGAGTTACCTGCAGAAACTAACAGTGATGTATATTAAAGTTGTGTAATGAAAGGATTTTTAGCTGTGCTTGGTCCGGTTTCTGAAATTAGTTTTGTTTGTCTTTCGGCTTTTCCCGGTAAGGGGTCACCACAGCGACAGCAGTAGATTTTTACGAAACGCTGAGGTGCCAGCTGGATGCCCAACCTTCAACGAAGGCATGCCCATTTACACACGCATGTCTTTCGAATGCTATCCAACCGCGGGGAGGACATGCAGACTCCACACAGAAGGCACTCCCAAGCCAAGCCGAGAATCGAATGGGAGAACCTCTTGCTGTGAGGTAACAACGCTACCGCCGTACCACCGCAGCATGAAGCTTGTTTAACCTGAGCAAGTGGTAATGTGATTATAAAAGTTTAAAATGAGGGTGCAATTCCAAAATGTTATAGAAGACCAAAGGATAGAATTAGAAATTAGACCAGAAGTCAGTAAGACTTAAGGATGTAGTATCCACAGGTTTGGCAAAGGTTCCAAAAGCCACATCATTATTTATTTGTTTATTCATTTTATTATATATGTAAACTTTCAGGTCAGAAAAATAAACTAGGTAAAGATCTTTTTGAGGTCATTTATGTATGAGCAAGAACCTCTACATAAGAATAGAAGGCCATTTGCATTTGGTGTACTTTTGTGTGGGGAAAATGACAGGAGGTTGTTTATATAAAAGGAAAAAAGGATAGCCCTAAGGATGGAATTCTGAATGCTGAGGAACACCTATTGTTAAGGTTCTTGGTTGGAGAGCACTACCATAAAGAACCTGCATGGGTTCTGTTAGTTAGGTAGTCACCATCTCTTGAGAGAGTGTTCTCTGAGAATAACAACCTTTCTGCAGTAAGGTAGTGTGATTTACATGATCAGTAAATAATGCTTCCGCTGGATGTCCCTTTTCCTTATCAAAAAATATAGGTGCAGTAGTATGGTATTATAAAATCGTATTGTTGAAGCCTTGTCTGAAGTCATAATCTTGGATTATCCAGTCTGTCCACTTCACTAATGAGAAGAGTCACTGCCAGGCACTATCACAGCAAACAGCTCCCTCCTATAACTTGAACTTATCCCCTAAATCCCATAATGCAGTGCCTGTCTGTCAAACTTGATTGACTGCAGCTCGAGCAGATCAGTGAAAATAATGTTTTCCTTTCTGTTTCTCTTGGCCATTTTAGTAAGATACTCCTTCTAGGTAGCTATACCAAATTTAAAAAGTTCTTTGTCCTTTTTAATTTATTTAGGCTGTTATACCCTATTTCCTCCTCACTCCCATATTAGACCTTTATAGCCTGTATGTTAAAAAGAAAAAAATAGTGTGTGTGTGTGTGTGTGTGTGTGTGTGTGTGTGTGTGTGTGTATGTAACTATATGCAGAATATATATATGGGTCTACTTGATATGGCCGAAATTTCAAAATGTTGACTTTCATATGGCCAAGATCAACCATATGATCGACATTTGAAATCTCGACCATATAAGTAAAACACAAACACAAACTTACCTTAATGCTGCTAGCAGGGGGACCTCACTCCCCTGCACCCCCGTGGGGGGGTTCCGCCCCCCCCCCACACACCGGTAACTTAAATATGCCAACTCCGAGATTGCAGGTCTATATTAGATGAACGAAATTGCGAGATCGCGGTACAGTAAAGATGGGAATATTTGCCCTTTCCTCACTGTAGTGCGATCTCTGAGTTGGAATATATATTTAGGGGGGTGTGGGGGGTGCAGCCCCCCACAATTGCAGTTTTGAGTACCTGGATATTCGCTCATGTGAGCGTTCGCTAAGATGAACTTTTGTTCATCTAATATAGACCCAAGATCGCACTACAGTGCGGAAGTGGAAATCTTTCCATTCCACACTATAGAGTGATGCCGGTTCCCCATGGTCAACATTTCAAATGTCGATCATATGGTCTCAGCCATATGAATGTTGACATTTTGAAATGTCGACCATTAGAAGGGGCCCATAAAAATATATATATAATGTCGTGTGTGTGTGTGTGTGTGTGTGTGTGTGTATAGTATTTTTTTAGTGTAGCGTGGAGTGCTAAGTGTAGTTTCCTGATTTTTAATAGTTAAGCAGTTAGGTTTATCTTGTTGATTTAAAAACTTTATGTAGAGTAGTGCTTTCTGTAGACTTCCTATATTTTTGCATTAGGAGCTTCCAAGTTTTAACACATTGCTGCTGCTCTTCTTTTTACTTTGTTATAAATACTCTGTAAAATGGAAATGTCTCAGATCTGTATAAGTATGACCTGTGGCGCCTCAGGAGCCTGCCCCAGGACATCCATGACATAAGCATGGTGTGCCTGGGGCCCTATCATATTAAGGAGCCTTGTGAGGTATGTAACTCCGTATGAAAAAGGACTGCAATGGAATAAAAAAAAGAATTACAGAGAGAGAACTTAAACAAATGTTTCTCCTTGAAGATCCAGGAAACAAAATAAGGAGTGAGACAAGAAGGAGGAAAATAGAAGGACTGAGCAGAACTCAGACAGCTCATCACCTTCTCCTAAGTCAGCAAGGATGTACAAACAGGCGACTAAGTCATTGCAGCAGTCTATATAGGCACAACCTCATCTAGACCCCCCTCCCCCCCAAGAGTTCACTTCTTAGGCTTTTGCCCAGCCCTTCTGTCAGGGAGCTTGACAAACTGAAATAGTGGTAATTCAGGGCAGTTCTCCAAAGAAAATAGCAAGGAGTTTTTCTTCAGATAAGGAGCTCTCAGTACCTTGAATCCATGCCATACTCTGCCATTTCATCCCAGGAAGTAGTCTGTCTGGAGTACCTCCATGCAGTTTGAGCACATGACGGGGACCTTCATCAAAATGCAGGTTGAGATGGGTGGGATATTGTCCCCCTTGATCTCTAGGGTGGAAAGGTCATAGCCCCAGGCAAAACTTCTGCTCTTTTCCTGGACAGTTTCAGAACCTGTTGCTTTACCAGTATGGTCTGTGTCAGCACCTAAGGGACTTGACCTTTAGCTCTGATGCCGTTGGTCTTGTTGCTCTTTACTCCAATCCCCACTGTGTTAAGAGCAACTAGGCAATGGGAAGTGGTGTGCGTATGTGTCGGTACTGACACTGTAAGGGCCATTCACCATTTCTGACACTTCTGCATTTGCTATGTCAGTGCTGAAGCAAACAACTTCAGGTCTTGGGTGTCCGTGGGATCAATGTAAATCATGGCCAAGTCATCATCCACATCAACTTCTTCAGTACAAATTGGCTTTGTATCAGCTTCATTCACTCCCACAGGTTTGCTCAGATCTCTGGATAAATGGTTGGGGAAAAATAATGAATCAGCCAGTTTAAGGAGAAAAAAAAAATCACAGAATGGAAGGCACAAAAAAGGGAGTAACAGCTGGCAATATTTAAAACAGCTCTACATGAAGAACAGCTTTGTAAACTGTTTCAAAAGTTGATGGCAATCACTGCTGATGAAGGCCTAATGAGGGAAATAGTAGACACTCAACAAAGAAAGGTGACTAAGCAGATAGAAATGATCCATGACATGACAGAGGACCGAGCTGCTCTGAGATCATAGACACAAGACCACAGAAGAAGGCTAACTGAAATAATAAAAAAAAGCTACAATGGCAAACGGAAAAAAAAGATGAATGACATAGAAAACCAATGCAGCAGAAACAACATAAGGATAATAGGACTGTCAGAGCATGTCTTCAATACAGAACTGAAAAGAATGCTCCTAGAATTGCTAGAAACAAGATTTCACGTACCCAGATTACAAGAACCAGTAATAGAAAGAATCCACAGAGTTGTTAGAATAGGAGGTGCAAGAGGAGGATAGCCGAGACAAATGTTCGCATGCCTTCACTTACACAGCTATAAACTTAAAAAAGAAATTGAGGCAAGCCAGAATGCTTACACTGATGCCCTTTAATAGTATGCTTGTAAAACTCATAGAGGATTATTCTAATTCATTGCATTAATTAAGAAGGGGGATGGCTGACTTGTTGGACCACTAAAATCCCAGGGAATTTCAGGATGGATTAACTACCTACAATCTTAACTGTATAACCAAAGCAAAAAAGCATAGCCAGGTAAAGGAGCAACTGAATCCCTTTAAGTTATCAGTTCGTTCCTAATAGGTAAAAGAAACTTCAGACAAAGCCCTGAAATGCCATGGTTCTCCTAAAGATTTAAGAAGTTACATGATCCCAAAACCGGAATCCAATTTAAATTGGAAAATACAAGCTTCATAAAGTATTCACAGTCAACAATGTCAACATATAAAAAAAATAAACCTTGTATAAATATATTATAAATAACACCACAATCCACTACATTACCAGATCCAAATGTGAACAGAAAGGGTAAACATTAAAAATGAAAAATAATATTTAAAATTTAATTTAAAATATTAGTACCACAAATGTATTTAAAAAGTCAGAAATATAGACAAGTCTAAAATATCAAAATAGGTTGCAATGCATTCAAAAACTAATAAATAAGTCAAGAATAGAGACCTATTCTCTACAAAGTGGTTTTAGTTTCAAAATTGAGGTAATAGAGTAATGCTAGTTTAAACATGGCCAATTGCAGGCATTCATATATAACTGCCAGTAGAGTTCTTGTTTCTCCAAAGTCACTGACCAGAGGCCTTCCAGAGTGTTCTTATCCACCCTTTGTATGACAACAAACCTAAAATGTTGTCCTGGAAAATTCTGTATGTGTTTACACAATGTATTGGTTTATTTTTTCTAATATCATACTTGTGTTCATATATCCTCTCCCTCGGTTTGCGTTCGGTTTTACCAGTGTAGAAACAGGGGCGACATTGCCATAAAGCACAATATACCACCCCATAGTGTCACAGTCATATCTCTCCTGTAGATGGTATTTTCTCCCCCATTAAATGTATTTGCAATAGTGGCAATGCCCACATTTTCTCTTAGGATTCAAAGTGGCCTTATATTTGGGTTGTTTTTCGAAGATGTTCTTAAAAGAAATGCCTCTTGTGTAAACAGCCCTAGGGGTGTCCCCAAGCCTTTCTCTAATCTGAGCAACCCCCCCCCCCATGATCACCCATTTTTTTCTAAGAATCCACCTAAGTGTGCTGTGGTCACTTGTAAAAGTAGTAATTACTGTATAGGTAAATGTACTGGAATTGCCCTGTGTCTCCATGACAGTCTGGTTGAAAGATGTTTCTATATGCTCTTGAATACTTAAGATTGGGGTAAAGTGTCCGGCTTCCCTCTTGTGTTGAACTTTCAATATGAGGTAATCAAGCAGGTCATTCTGATAACCCCATCTTAAAAGCATGTTCCTAAGGATGTTGCACACACACAATGTTTCATAGTTTCATAGTATAGTACTAGGCTATCTGCCCTGGGGCATTTGTAAGCCTAGCCATAGTGATGTGGCTTTTGCCACCCCATGAAATGGTACAAAAATGTACAGAATAAATCTAGAATACTGTGCCTCTGTCTAGTAGTGACACAGTGAAGGTCCCCTTATATAATAGAATTAGTTTACTGTGCCCCTGTCTAGCAGTGACACAGATGTGACCCCTGGGGTAAACTTACGATCTCCCATCCACTCATCAAGATTTCTCTTGAAGAGAGTCAGTGAGGGCTCTGCCTAATACGAACTGGGATCCTGTTCCAAAGCATGGGAAGCCTCTGGGTTATGAATCTATCCCTCCAGCATGTCCTATTCATACTTGTGCCGAGGTTTAAGTCTTTAGCTCTCGTGGTCCTGATGGATTTGGATTTTTTGAGGTGGAGCATGTCCATCAGATCTTGATTGGACATGGCCTTGTATGTCAGGCAGAGATCACCTCTGAGCAGGCGGTATGCTACTGAATAGAGCTGAAGTTTCTTTAGTCTGGCAGAATAAGACATATGTTGGAGACCCTTGATCCTTTTGGTGAGGTACTTTTGTGGTCTCTCCAGCTGTTGCAAGTGCCGGGTGAGGTACATACCAAATGGGGCATTGTACTCAATCATGGGTCTGATGAGGGAGGAATATAGGGGTACAATGACATCCTTGGATCTGGATGTGAAACCCTTCATGATGAGGTGTGCAAGGTAGAATGTTTTTCTAACCACTTTGGCAACGTGGGTGTCAAATGAGAGGTCGCTGTCTACTTGGGTCCCTAGGTCTCTGATTACTTTTTCCGTACTCAGTGGGTTGCTGTCTATGTGATAATTTGTGGGTACTTTGTTTTTCCCAAAAGGGATGACTATACATTTTTTGGCATTTAGTTTAAGGCCGTGACTACGGCACCAGTTGTCCGTTTCAGTGAGGCCTTTTGTAGGATGTGTGTATCTGCTGGTGTATCGACTATGGCGCCTAGTTTGCAGTCATCTGTGAACTTTGTCAGCCACAGCCCTCCCGTGTTTGCTTTAACATCTGAGAAATAAATGCCGAACAAGAGGGGTCCCAGGACAGATCCCTGTGGGACACCACTTGTGACTCGCTTTGAGTCTGACATTGCTCCAGCGATTTTAACTTTATGGGTTCTGACCTTTAGCCAGTTTGCAACCCATCTAGTGACATAAGGGTTTACTTTTAAGCTGTTTAGCTTATCTATGATGCCTGAGTGGGGTATTGTGTCGAAGGCCTTAGCCAAGTCCAGGTATGCTGTATGGACTGCTTTGCCCTCATCAATGGCTCTAGTGACTGTTTCAAAAGTCAACCAGGTTTAAAAGGCAGGATCTGCCCTTTACAAAGCCGAACTGGGTGGGGTCAAGTGTCTGTAGGTCCCCTATGTCTCTGTTTATGAGTTCCATAATGATTCTTTCCATAGCTTTGCAGACCAGGCTAGTCAAGCTTATGGGGCGGTAGTTTCCAGGGTCTGTAGAGGCACCCCCTTGTGGAGTGGGACCATTGTTGCTGCACGCCAGTGTTCAGGTACATATCCCGAAGTAAGGCTAAGGTTAAATAGCATTTTTATGTGTGGGTTTAGCTCCTCTTGGAGTTCACGTAACACGCACCACGGGATACCGTCAGGTCCCATTGATGCTGTGTTTTTTGCTTTGTTTAGGGTGGTTCTCACTTGGACATCTGAGATGACAGGGAGATTACATTCAGCTGGGATAAGTATTTCTTCTTTTGGGGGTGAAGGAGGCGAGAAATTTGCACTGAACCTGTCAGCCAGAATGTTAGCAATATCTGTGGGTTCAGTGTATTTTTGTTGTTGTGAACCAACTCTGAGCATATCTGAGGGTTTCCGCCCAGGTTTCTAACATAGCTGAAGAAGGCTTTGTGGTTATCTTTAGTGTCCTTAGCGATTTTTCTCTCAAAGTTTGCCTTGGATGTTTTTATGAGAGAACGTAGTTTTCTGCTAATGTTGATCAGAGATGTCTTCCCTTCATGGGATTTCGCTCTGACATGCAGTAGCTTCCTTCTTTTGTTATACAATTTGTTTATGGCTGAGGTCCACCAGACAGGACGCTTACATTTGGTGGAGAGGGACTTGGATTTGTTTGGGATTGCATGATGCATGCATTCTTGGAGATGTCCATAGAAAGCATTTGTGAAGGATTCGGCATTGTGGGATGTGGTATCCACTGGCACAGTGGGCTTAAAGGATACCATCTCAGTCTTAAGAAGAGTGAAGTCTGCTTTTGAGAAGTTTTTCACTGTGGTCTTTTGTGCTGGGGGTGGAGGTGGGATATGTATATCCAGGGTGATTAGTTTGTGGTCAGATCTCAGTAGTGAGGGGTATACTTCCGGTGTGGAGCATTTTGTCCCCATGTTTGTGATGATCAGGTCTAGTATATTATCTCCCCTAGTGGGAGAGGTGACTAGTTGTTCCAGTGCATTTGAATTTATGAATTCCAGGAACCTTTGGGCTAGGGTATTAGGGTTAGAATAATGTACCCAATCTATGTTTGGGTAGTTGAAGTCTCCCAGTATGATGGTATTTTGTGATACATTCATATCCCTCAATGTCTTCAGGAAGGCTGAGTGGGGTTCTTGAGATTGGGAGGGTGGTCTGTAACATGCTACCAGTTGTATAGCAGTTTTGCCTATGGTTAGTTGCACCTGTATGGTCTTTGATGCTTCATGTGTTGCTACTAACCTGGAGGTGTGGATGTCCTTTATGAATATGGACACTCCCCCTCCCTTTGTGGTTCGGCCCGGGTTTTGGGGCCGAAAAGCATGATACGAGGTATAGCCTGGTAGCGCTGGGGTGCTCTCAGGAGCCTTGAACCAGGTTTCAGTTACTGCACAGACGTCGATGTTCTCCATGCTGAGGAGTGCATCAAGTGCCTGCATCTTGAGATTTAGACTTCTGGCGTTGAGCAGCATTACCCTTAGTTTTTTCCATTTTTGTTTTCTAAGGAGGTGGGTTTGTCTTTTGAGCCTTGCCTAAAAAAGGCACTATGGGGGTGGCAAGAGCCTTAACCAATATCCGGAAGCCCAGTGGTGACAAGTGTAAGCCATCCCTTGCGAAGCAGCGTGGCTTGTCCAACATATCATCCCAGGCAGACAGACATTGGATCCCCTTAGAATGACACCAGTACTTGAGCCAATTGTTAAAGCTGATCATCTTGTCTTTGTATTGTGGTATCTCATGTTTACTGACACCTACTTAATCCTTGAAGAAGCAGACACAGTATGCGAGAGATATACTTCCACAGTGACAACAAAACTCTTGTATACCAGTACACATCATGTTGCCAAAAACATGGCACACAACACCCATCTCACATAGTACACAGCACACACACACAGAATAAAGTATACTGAGGCACTTAAAAGCAATCTTCCTAAACAACATAGATTACCCATTGTCAAAGCTATGCCTCAGCAAACCAAAAGGCATTCAGAAAAAACAGCACCTAATACCACATATACTATCTCTCTCAGTGGAGCCCCAAACAGTAAGCTCCTAAGGCAAGCAAGCCCACTTCCCAGGACTCTTGTCATAGGGGACTCCATTATAAGATATACTGATGCCCCTCTAACCAGGCTAAACAGGGAGAACATAACTCTTAGTTGATTATCCGGAGCTAGAATCTGCCATATCATGCATGCACTCAAGTCATTATACCACAGATACCAGTATGATTCATTCATAGTCCATGTAGGTGTAAATGAATTGAGATATACTTCCTTGGACTGTATGAAGAAAGACATTATGGAGCTTTCATACTACGTGTCTCAGGCTGGTATAAGAGTAACATTCAGCAGCATATTACCATCACTGAGGCTGATGTCAAAGTATTCATAAAAATGACTGATTTCAACAACTGGCAGTCTTTCTGATGTTATTTTAAGGGGATCCAGTGTCTGTTAGCTTGAGAGGGCGTAGTTAACAGACCATGTTGCTTTACCAAGGATGGTCTGCACCTTTCCCTCTAGGCTTTCAAAAACTGGCCATTACTTTATCTACCCCCCCCCCCATAGTGTCTTTTTTAGGCAATGCCAAATCGACAAACCTACCAAAATCAACTCATCTGAACTTCAGGGTGTTACTGTTCAATGCCAGGAGCCTAAACAAAAAACTGCACTCCCTCTAAGCCCTCCTCATGCTAGAATATAAACATCTGTGCAGTTACTGAGACATGGTGTAAAGAGGCAGAGAGTACCCCTGCAGTGCAAGGTTTCAGTGGCTTCCACACTTTTAGACTAGTAGCTGCACAATAAAGGGCTAAAGGAGGAGGTATCTCAATATACATCAATAACAAGTGCACCTTTAGGATGGTAAAACAAGATGATGCATTGGAGATCTTTCACATGCAGCTCACCATAGACAAAATTATGTACCATATCCTAGCTATCTGTAGGCAACCTTCCATGTCCCAAGAAGCTCACAGTGCATATTTGGACCTACTGGAGAAACTTACCATCCAACGTAACATCCTAATCATGGGGAACAAACACCCTTGACCAAATACTGAATACACCCAATAGAGGCTTCAGCATACTGGAACTCGTCCTTACAAATGTGGGAGAACACTGCACCCCCCCCCCATCACCACCAGTGTCTCATACTCCCTTGTAAGGTCTGACCATAAAGCTGTCTCCTTCAAAATTAAAATCAACTCCATATTCCCATTAAAACCAGTAAGAGTTAGGAACTATTCCAAGGCAAATTACATTTTATTAAGTGATGGCTTGTCAAAATTTACTGCCTCTCCAAACCCAGGGAACACGGCAGCCTATGGTGAATTACTCTTAAACTCTGTACAGCCATGTCAGTGGCTGCATAGAAGCCGCTGTACCTACTAAATATAAGCCCTGGACTGACCCTAGAAACAAACCACCCTGGCGGCATCTTAAATTAAATGGCATAAACAAAAAAAAGGAAAAAACAATATGGCAAAAATTAGGAAGGGTAATTCCCATAAGGATGGAAGCGGTCTCATCAAAGTAAATAGGCAACTAAGAGGGCTAATTTGGTTAAGCAAAGTCAACTTTCAAGTTAAGATAAGCTCCCAGTTGAAGGATAACCATAAGGCTGTCTACAGCTATGTCAGAAACCTCAAGGGCAGCACAAAGCAGTGTGATGAGTTGATGGTTAATGTTGTCACTTTCACTGAGCTGGGCAATACAACAGACCTTTTAGCAGACAAATTCAGTTCCAACCCCACCCCAACCCTCAAAAATACCCTCAAACATAACTAGGGAGCATGTACTGGGTGCATTCAATAAAGCCAAGAACACAGCCTCAGTGGATCCTTATCCAAGGATGCCTCCTGAGTTGTCTAAAATATGACTTATCAGGATCCCTGGAGTCATTTAGCTATAGTTTTAAAATGGGCTTTGTGCCACATGAATGGAGGACTGCAGCGGTCATCCCCTTCATAAAGGAGGACCTTCGTCAGGTCCTGGAAACTACAGACTCGTTAGTCTAATCTTGTTTGCAGAGCCATGGAAAGAATTGTAATGGAAGTTGTCAACAAAGATATAGGAGATCTACTGACTCTGAATCCATCCTTGTTTGGCTTTGTCAAAGGTAAGTCATGCTTACTGAATCTGGTGGACTTCTTTATGAAGATCACTAAGGCAATGGATGAGGGGAAAATGGTGCATACTACCTACCTAGATCTGGCTAAAACATTTGTTACAATACTCCACTCAGGCATTGTCAACAGACTTATGGAAGTAGGTGTAAATCCCTTTATGGCCCACTGGATAGCGAGCTGGCTCACTGATAGGACCCAGGAGGTTAGAATCGGTGAAGTCACCTCCACAAAGAGGCTTGTTAACAGCATGGTTCCCCAGTGCTGGGCCCACTCCTCTTTGGCATGTACTTCTCAGATATCAAAACTAATGAAAAGGCCTTTGGCTGACCAAGTTTGCAGATTGCAGTCTGGGAGGAACCATTGAACCCCCCCCAAGTTGAGAACACCCTTCTGGAAGGTCTAATACAGACAAATACTTGGTGCTAAAGCCGTGGCTTAAAACTCAATATCAAGAAATGCATGATAATATGTTTTGGGAAGTCTGCCACTCTGGGTAACTACGTTATCAATAAAGCATCCTTAAAAGTTGATTCACTAGTCTGGGACTTGGGAACTCTTGTAGATAGTAACCTAGGCTTTGACCAAGTGTACAAGGTAGTAAGCAAATCCTTCTGTGTTGCTCAACTTATAATCAAGGGCATGGCATCTAGGTCCAGAGAGGTCATTATACCACTGGACTCGACCCTCATCAGGCGCATCATAGAATATAGTGTCTCCTTTGGTATTTACATGACAAGATACATGCAGCAACTGGAACATCCACAAAAGTTCCTTATAAAAAGAATATAGGAAGTAAACACAATGTCCTATGCTGATTTCCTCAGAGCCTTTTCTCTTTACTTGGTATCATACAGACTTCGGAGAGGTGATGCTTGCCTGGCATATAGGGCATCCCTGGACCCTGTTTTGATGAGCCTTTTGCGCATCCACAAAACAAACCGCACCAGAATTACTAGATTTAAAAAGACCTAAATTTTGCTTGTAACATAAATAGGACATGTTAGAGAGATGGATATGTTTCTCAGAGAACTCCCATTATTTGGAAGAGGCTCCCCATCCAAGTGAAACAGAGTTCCTTCCTATCACTTTTTAGGTGTAACTTGGACCAATGGATGGGAATTCAGAAATTCACCCCGGCCTGGCTCCTATGTTTTTGATGGACCGAGACAGTAAATCACCACCTACATAAATCAAATTTGTGGGTCACATTTGGGTTGCATGACTTGGCTTATAAGGGTCCTGGTTTCTGTTAGCCTAATATACACTTGTTAACCTATGAATGGTGGACATACACCAGTTTGAGATGGCTAGAGAAGAGGGAGGAAGCAGAAACCCCAGAAACTAAAACAAAGGAGAGAATTTTGCATGTAGGTTATAGGAAATGGGGGTGGGTGTAGTAGTAGGAAAAATAAATGCAAGCAATAAGACTAATGGTAACAAACAGGAATAGTGTAATAGCCAGCAAATGGAAAACAAGGGGCAAGTGCCAGAAAGGAGAATTGAACATGAGATTTCTAGACTTGTAAGGAAAAGGCAGAAGAAAATGAGAGAGGTGAGAGAAAAAGGGAAAAAGTGAAGGTAGTGATGAGTTAGTACCAGTCAAAAGCAAACAATAGGAGTAGAATAAAAAAATGCACCATGCATGAGGATTATACAGAAAATAAAGTTACAAAAAAGAAAAAAAAGTGTAAACAGCATTCTTGCAAAAGGGCTACTGTAGTTATCAAACTGTACAAGTGTACTTATTCTTGTACAGAATGCAGTGACTGCATTGCAGAAGAGGTAGACATGAAACTTGTTCTAGAAGCGTACCTGGTGTAAAAGCAGATCTATAATAGTAAATTATAAACAATGATTGCAATGTAACCTGAGTGTTAAATATTGGCTTGTAGTGTAACTTGGAACTTAATCTGATTTGTAAATGTTATTTGGAAAGCTATTGCCTGTTGGCCCAGGCCATGACTGAAAACAGTCTTTGAACCAGTTCACTTCCTCATTTAGCAAAGTCAGAATAATAAAGTCCTGGAAAAGATTGATCACCATGTCCAACCCATCAATGTCATTTATTATGAACTTTTTTTTTCAGGGAGTTTTGGAAAGCCCCAGCTGATAACCCTCAGGGTCAGATGCATCCTGTGAAGCTTCTTGGATGGCTCTCAACTGAAAGTACATAGCAAGAGAATGTTCAAGAGGAGGCATATAAACACCCCAGTGGAGTCTCACCCAGGATTCAGATCTTTATGAAGAGAAGGGATCTCCACACTCTCTCTCCATGTGACCCCAAAATTCAGACTTGGACTTCAGACCTCCCCTCCCTGGTGAGGAAATTCTGGTGAGGATTCTTTAACTGCCCAAGCTATGTCTTGGCTGGTCTCCCCCCAGCAGACCACATGATTGACTTGGTCATAAGAAGAGCTTAGTCAGAACCCTGTGTGGCTGAGCCCATCCCAAGAAAGCCTGACAGGATACTATGCCGTCCTAGAAACAGACCATTTTAGAGTAACAGTCCCTTTCCTGATTCTGTGGTGGTGGCAGCAGCAACTAAGAGGGTGCCATGTAATGATAGCCTGACTGTCCATCCACTTAGGATTCTGGGGCTATGGACACAATGGGAAAACGAGTATCACATTAGGTACTTTCAACATATGGGATGTGAATTACCTGAACCACATGAATTACTTCCGGTTTCATTTCTCCTTTTGGGTTTCTAATATCATGACAGGGATGGACCCCATTCCTAAGTCAAAGTATGATTAAAGGTCATGAAATTAGTATTGCTTCAATCTTTGATATTAATATGAAGTGCTCTTTGTAGTACCTGCAGTGTGCACAGAATTGAGTTTTCCTGCAGTTCCTACATACATTGTTACATGTGTCATGAATTTGTTGTATTAAAGAACACACATTTGCATTTGAAGCTTTTGACAGTTTTTCTTGTGCCAATATTTTTTCTTCTAATTTTTCTCTTAATATTTTTGAATGTCTTCTATTCGGAAATTCTGGGTTTCTTGCATAATAATAACAATACATAATGTCTTTCTTATTCTCAGCGGTCTACTCTATCATCTCTGTGGTTCTTTTTGGGCCTGTCAGTTTTTGTAAACTACTACTTCCTTCTACAACAGGTGGGCCACCCTCTCCCTTAGCATAGCCTAACCCCATTGCTGGAACGTTTCCATGTCTTGAGGATTCTACACTGTCAATTTTTCAGTCTTGACACCAATGCACCTACCAGGATTGGGCACTTTTTCATCCTGGGACTTTTGCACACAGCTGTCATTTTTATTTTTTAACCTACTTCTATCCATGTTATATGCTGTATAAAATGCAGTCTTATATATATATATATATATATATATATATATATATATATATATATGGGTCTACCTCAAAACACCGAACTCTGACAACGAGAACACCGACATGTTAAGGTAAGTTTGTGATAGTGACTGACATTAGGGTCAGGTTGCGGGAAAGGTAAGTGTGCGATAGTGACAGACTTTAAGGTTAGGGGGAGGGTTAAGTGAGTTAGGGTTAGGGTGCGGGTAAGGTAAGTGTGCGATAGTGACAGACTTTAGGGTTAGGGGCGGGTTAAGTGAGTTAGGGTTAGGGCACGGGTTAGGTGAGTGTGCGATAGTGATGGACCTTAGGGTTAGGGTTTGGGTTAAGGTTAGTGCATAGATAGTTGTGTATGTAAGGTTTAGTGTAGGTTTGTAAGGTTTTCGGTGTGCTTGTGTTGTGTGTGTGTTTTACGGAAAAGAAATTTGTTTTGTTGATTGTCGGGATTGTGGTTTGTCGGGCATGTGAAGTTTCGTGTTTTTGAACTTTCGGTTTTGTGGTGTCTGTTAATCTCGTTGTCGGTGTTTTTGCATGTCGGTGTTTTCAGGTATACCCATATATATATATATATCAGTCTTGTCTTGGTGAGATTTTGTAAAAACAGGGTCCACCTCGTGAAGGTACTCACCAAGACTTGAGGATTAATTCAGTTCCAGCAATACTACTACTCTTTGCTTGCTGATTTTATCATCTTTTCATTCAGACTCCTGCCACCTCTTGATCTGGACCCCTATCATCTTCTCATTCATTATAGTATGAGATAGCTGAACAAATTCCGGACATACTGAGAAAATCAGTGACACTAGAAACTCATAGGCAGTTAGAAGCACACGTGTCCACTATACTTAACATATTTCCCCAGTCCTTGTGTCTGTTTCATAAGACGGTTGAAGAAGTGGCTAGAGCAGCTTGGACAGGCTTTTGAGTAAGGTGCTACACTGGTTTAGGCTTTGCGACTTTACAGAGAACTAAAAGGCATCCACCACTAACACCCTTTTTAATGGCTCCTCACATTTTTGGACCTCAGGTAAAGGAGAAGTCGGTAAAGAGCAAGCAAGAAGACAGGACTTTATCTACAGTTTTAGTCAAGTTTACAGCCCTCCAGAGATATTACTCAGGGAATCGAATGGGTCCTAAGAACTTATGGTTCAAAAAATCTGAGTGGCATCCCTTTGACCACTTGCAAGACAGGGTTACATGGTGAAATTGTGATGTTCCCTGTAATGGACACTGTCCTATAGTAGCTTGCTCAACTGTTCCACTCTGTAGGTGGTCAGAGGTTGTCTCCCCCCTACACTGAGATAGGTAAATGACCATCACACAGTTCAGGTAGGTCAGGGAGACAGTATCAAGAGGCTATATAGTACCTTTTCCCAAATAGCTAAGCCATCCTCCCTACCACTTTTGGATGTCCTACCTTGCCAAAAGCAGATGACAAAAAGCAGAATTTTCAAACTTTCTGTCCAAAAGAACCATGCAAAAGGCCCCACCAGACAATAATGGATCCATACTTTACCCAGAATTTTTTTTGGTTCCCAAGAAAACCAAGGACATTGGTCCCAACTTTTATCTTAGTGGCATAAATTAGTATAGCGAGAAAAATGCCTTCCAGATGGTCATGGTGCAGTCCATTTGTTCATGTAATCGAGAAAAAGTGTGATGTGCTTGTTAGATCTCCAGGACATGTATCAGCACATCAGAATTGCCAGAGCTTTCAAGAAGTTCTTAAATTTGTGAAGTTTTGCTATTGGGTCTCACCACAGCCCCCAAGATGTTCATCAAGTGCCTGGCAGTGAGCACCTCTCATATAAAGCTTCGGGGAATTTAAATCTTCACTTAACAAGATGACTGGCTTTTAGTCTGTACCACCAGGGAGTCCTTCACAGAGGCAAGAGCTGTATTTAGTCCAACTTTGGCTGTCCCTAGAATCTGAACAAAGCCTGATAGTGATCAGATTGTGTGAACAGCTTACACAGGTAACCAAGCTCCTTCAAGACCGTATCTTTCCAGTTCAAGCAGTGACTCACCACTTGCTAAACTCTTCTTCCCTGACAGCATTTTTACTTCTTAACACATTAGTTCCAATGGCAACAAAAGTCCACCTAGTTTGACCAATGGCAACAAAAGTCCACCTAGTTTGACATTCCAGATATTTTCTGTGGGGATTACAGTAGAACCTCTGGATACAGTAATTTCTGAAAATTAAATGGACAAACCGATCAGAATCTTTGCTGCATGCAATAAATGCCATCACTAGTAGCAGGACAATCAGAATGTAATAGTAGGAGTGCCCTTTGTGTTAAGTCTTCCAACAGCCACTGATACCATGTACATCTTTGCCCTGGGGTGATAGATGGCATTATGCAAGTTAGACAGTTCAAGGCAGATGGTCATTTTAGGAGGTCAATATGCACATAAACATATTAGGATCTCCTTCCTTAAAATGTTACAAACATCCACATGGACAATATGGCAGTTGTTTAGAATGTCAACAAGAAAGGTGGCACCATATCAGGTGTATATTACATTATCGAATCTTTAAAAATTTGAACGTCATATGGTCAAAACCATATGATCGAACATTTAAAAGTTCAAACGTTTCAACGGAGATCCCTGTACAGTGTGGAATGGGAAGATTTCCCTTTCCTGCACTGTAGTGCAATCTCGGAGTTGGTATATTTAAAGAGCGGGGGGGGGTATGGTGGGTGCAGGGGGGCTTGCCCCCCTTCTTAAAATGGTAAGGTAGGTTTTTTCTGTTTATTTATTTTTTTTTAGCTTTTCGAACTTTTAAAAGTTTGATCATATGGGTTCGACCATATGACGTTCAAACTTTTAAAGATTTGATAATGTAATGTACACCCCACCGTATCTTGCAGTCTGTGGGAGACCATGAGAGTGGAGGAATAGGTGATCTCTACACAACTCTTTCTACTAGCAAATAATGTATCCTGTTGGTTCAGCTGCCTAGCAGATGGGCTTAGCAGGTTTATCCTGATATCTCACTACTGGTAGCATGAGAATTTTTATATCACTGAGGGAAGCCTTGCTGTAGCCTATTTGCATCCCTAACCAACATCTAGTGCAGCAGCTTCTTTGCCCTTGCCTTCCTATGGGGACATATTTCAAGTGATGCTTTAGGCTGTCAGTGTCCATCATGTCATCTATATTCCTTCCCCTTTCTAACTATGCCATTTCTCCAGAAAGACAGGTTGTGCAGACTAATAGTCATTCTCATTACTTAATCAGCTCTGGTTCCCGTTCAGTGGCCTCATCTCAGCAAGAAGTCTGTGGTTCTGGATCCACTTCTGGATCTCTTTTTCCCACCTGTATGGCAGGCCTCACTTGGGCATCATACTCCTAAGCCTAACTGCATGGTTTCACCAATGCCTTTAGTGGCCAGGGACCCAGCATATACCCACTGAGGGTGGTCCAGATTCTTACAGCTTCCCAAAAGATGTCTACAAGTGAAGTGTTTATGGGCAAGTGGAAGAAGTTTTCAACATGACTTGTATCCCTTCTTAGCCCAATGCTTTCAGCTCTACTTTTTCTTTCCTCTTGCTTTGATGCAGGTTCTTTTCCTCCATAAGTAAAGTGCATCTAGCACCTATTTCTAACTTCTACAAAGGCTTTAATATTTAATCCTTAGCCTCCGAACGACTGTGTAAAATGTTCTTAGAGTGTATTCCTGCTCCATCCCCCTCAAAGGATCCATCCCTACCCTGGAATCTGTTATGAAGCCAGCCAAGATGTTAGTTGGGGACTTTGTCCTATCAGTAAAGTGGACAGACTGGATAATCCAAGAAATAGTAGTTATGTACTTACTATAACATTAAACTCAGTTTAATTTTGGAGAAGCTCATCCAACTTCCTTTCAAATCAGCCTATTCTGTGGATCTCAAGTTTTTATCTTGGAAAACTCTTTCTGGTAGAAGTAATTTTGGCCAAAGAATTTGAGTTTCAAGGTCTGCCCTGCAGACTCTCATATCTGATATTCCATAAGGGTAGAGCTTCTTTATGGACAAACTCCTCCTTTTTGCTTAAAATGGCTTCATGTCTCAACTTCAATCAACTCTTACATCTGCCAGTTTTTTTCCTATCATACACCAATAGAAGAGAATATCTTCTTTGTTGCCTAAATGTCCGTTGGTAGCTCAGTTTCTTCCTGCTTCGTACAAAATAATTCAGGCAGCATGACCAATTAAGTGCTCATTTCTTTCTCCACAAAAAAATTGGGATAAAAAGTGTCCAGTGTTTCTCTGTCCATATGATTTTCCAGTAGCATTTTGTTAATTTGTACCTCATCTAATAACCAACTTCCATCTAGATCGATAGCGTATTCAATGAAAGCAGTAGCTACACCTATCTTTAAAAGTCCTGTATTAATGATGTTTATGCAACTGCTACCTCGGTTTCTGTCCATACTATTACAAATCAGATGTAATATCTAAGTCTTGAACTTACTACAGTGCTGCCATATTCAATGGCATTTTGTTATGATGCCACCCAAGATGTTAGTTGGGGACTTTGTCCTATCAGTGAAGTGGACAGACTGGATAATCAAAGAAACAGTAGTTACATACTTACCACGACGTTGTAGCACAGCTTATAAACAAAGAGATTGTGTTTAGAGCAAGGGATATAATTGTCCCACTTTACTCAGCCCTCGTTAGGTCAATCATTGAGTATAATGCCCCTTTTGGCATGTATCTGTCCAGATGTGCAACAACTGGAATGCCCACAGAGGTACCTTACTAAAAGGATACAAGGCCTAAGCAGCATGCCTTACATGGATCGACTCAGAGCCCTGTCACTATGCTCCGTATCCTCCAGACTGCTAACAGGTGACCTGTGTGTGCTGTACAAGGCGTACCCCAATCATATACCGATTGATTTACTGTGCATCAGCAAGTGAAATGGCATCAGAAATACTTCGTCTAGGGATATAAACCTTTTCTGTAACATCAACAGAACGGTTTGGAGGGACAGGCGTATCTCACAGAGAATACAGCTGCTATGGAACAGACTCCCCATCCAAATCAAACAAAGTTCATATCTGTCGATATTAAAGTGCAGCTTAGATCTATGGATGAGAAATAGAAAAATTAACCTCAGACTACCTCCCTGTACTACTAATGGACAGAGCCAGCTCCTAAATCTTTTATCCCGTGCATGTATCCCTTCACATTATCTATGATTTGATCCCAGTTATACTTATTAGGGCTAATATATAATTATTGACCATGAAATGAGCAAGGCTATTATCTAACCAAATGGGATTGGTTAATTTGAGCACAAAAAGGGAAATTGGTTAGGCGTAAAATGTCCCTCAAGGGCAGCTAGCCTAGTACTTACCTATGAACATATGAACATGATTATCCATATCCATCCACTTCACCAGCCCTTCCTCCATCACCCCTCCAAATTGTCATCCCGTGACTGCTGACGGGCATTACTGACCTTTTTGTATACTGTTTGTCACATTTCCCCCTTTTTTTTGTCTTCTTGCCGTGGGTTACATAAATCATTAGGTAGACAAACTCAATCTGAGGTAAACAAGGCGAGGCACTACATTGTTTGAGGTATGGGAGTAACTCAAACTATCAGAGAGATGTTTGCTGTTTTGGAACATGGTATGACCAGTCCCATCAGTGAAGTGGAGGGGCATGGATAACCAAGATCCAGCATTATGATAAGCACATAACTACCATTTGAGTTCACTTAAGATTACATAGTTGTCAAGATCCAACATTATGGTAACACCAACACCAAGTTCCGATGGATGCAGTATCAACAGCTTACTGGTAACAACTCTTGTTGACATTCAGAATTCTTTAAAGTTCTTAATAGCAAAAGCTACCGAAAAGGACCGTATGGTTGATGCTTCCAGTCCGGTTGAACATTTTCAAGAAATGGAGACTGTCATTGAACTGAATGAAGTTCCGGTTCATGACAAAAAGGTAAACAAACCCGTTTCTTCTTGCCGACGTGATTTACGGAGCTACAAAAATGCTGAGCACTTTCTTAAGCCTGTGGACAATCCATTCTGCAATTTTGATAAGCCATGTCGAGGTTTCAGTAGTGAGGAATTCAACCGTCAACGTGACAGTTTGTTGAAGTTATTGAAAAGGTACAGATCTTTAGAATTGGAAAATTGCTATTTTTTAAAATGTATTGAACTTAAGATTGTGCCTAAGGGACTGAGATTCTTCAAGTGTCCCAACGGTGTTTTCGTTGGGCAGCCCATGTTCGATAACTTAGTTTGCTTTTTCAACGACGCTGGACTAAGGTTTTTGAAATTATTAACAGACAACAATGTTGCTAAAATGGGTCTTTTAAAGAATGACATCAGTTCGCATGAATCTTTTTTTAAACAGAAAATGTCTGACAACTCTTTTGACCATTTTTTCCAACAATTGGTCAACGAAGTTGAGCAGCACTCGACAGATATTATTAATAGGAAACAGTCAAAACTAATGAGGGACATTTCATCTTATGAGAGTAAGACAGCATATAATGACTTTGTGGGATTTAACAAGAGGAATAACAACCAGGCGCCACCGTACAAGAGTTCAGGCAGGCGCGTTTATGATACTGGTGTTCCTGTTGTTACTACTGACCAAGAGTTGTACTCTCATTTTGACGAGATTACATCAAATGCTGTGCCATTAGTTAATTCTAATCCCACTACAACTGTTGAGACCGTTGTCATTGATGGCGAACCTGTTGACACAGGTACTAGTGACAAAAGAACTGAAAGTTCCGTTAGGCATGACAGTGACAATTCAGTTAGAACCAAAACTAGTGTTGGTTCTAACGTTAATTCTTTTTTTCCAAAGAAGAACTACTCTTCAAAAACCAACATTCTGACAAGAAGTCGCACCTTCCTGGGGTCCAACTCTTCGGGAGAAGAGACTTAAATAGTGACTTTGGACATTTTACCATTATAAATTTAAGCGAACATACTTTTTCTGATAGTGAATTGACAGTTTTGCGTCTTGGGTTAAATTTCATTCCCACCAGTAGAGCCAACTATAGTAAAACAATAGTTGACATTAAGAAGTATATCCGAAAGCTTAATTTGGGGTATTTGATGCATGATGTTTCTGTAACCAATAAAGCTTTAGTAAAACCATCTTATTACACTCCTCAGTTACAGCACACCCTTAAGGTGTTCGAAGATGTATGTATTCGGGATGTTACTGATTTCTTAGAACACAAGCGGAAAATCATTAACAATTTAAGAATTGAAGAGAGAAGGGCACTAAATAATTTAAAAGCATTAAACAGTGAATTCAGGTACATGAAAAGTGATAAGGGTGGCAACATCGTGATAATGAAACAACATACTTATGCCACTAAAATGTTAGATATTTTAAACAATTGTGATGAGTACGAAGTTATCTCTCTTTTTGACATCCAAAGAAAACAGCACTTGATTCATTCACTTCTTTATGATGCTTTGATGTCGGGTGACATCACCCTAGAGGTTTATGATTTTTGTCTGGTTGAAAATCCCAGAATAGGGTTTATTTTTGGCATACCAAAGACTCATAAATGTTTGGATAATCCCCCTCTTAGGCCAATAGTGTCATCTCCTCATTCCATCACAGAAGGGATTTCCTTAATCATAGATGCTGTTTTAGGACCGATTTTACATCATAATGAATCCCATATTAAGGACTCTTGGGATTTCTTAGTAAAATTTAGTAATTACATTAAGAAAGATGTTTTCGATCCTGAAAGGCACATAGTCTTCACAATTGATGTCGTATCACTCTATACATGCATTCCACATCAAGAGGGAGTGGAAGCAGTTAGGAGTTTTTTAAGTAAAAGTAATTTTGGTTTCACTAACAGTGCTATTGTTACCATCTGTAATTTTTGGAATTTATATTATACAATAATTTCTTCTTATTTGGGAAAACTTATTACAGACAGAAGCGGGGTGTAGCTATGGGGTCACCAGCTGCCCCGACTTACGCCAACATTGTCATGGCTTGGTGGGAGCTTGAATTCATTCCGCTGCTTACACAAAAATTTGGGATTAGTTTTTATTGTAGGTTTATAGACGATTTATTATTCGTTATAGAAGGCAATTCTGATACAGTGGACGCATTTATGTCTGAAGTTAATAACTTTTCTAGTTATTTAAAGTTTGTTAAGGGAGCCGTAGGCTTAAGGATTTGTTTTTTGGACATCTGGTTGGAATGGGACCATATTGACCACAGGTTCCATAGTAGTATTTTTCGAAAAGAGACCTTTACGAATGGTTACCTACATTTCTCTAGTAACCATCCAAGACATGTTATAAAAATATTCCAAAAGGTCAATTTATCAGGGCGTGTCGAATGACCTCAAAAGAATCAGTCTTGTTAAAGGAATTTGATTTTATTATTTCCTTATTTGTAGAACGGGGTTACGACTACACTTCATTGGTTGAGACCAGTGTCAATGTTTTAAATGATCGGAATAAGCTTTATTTAGCTTTGCTAGATCACCCTTACAGTTTGGAACATAAAGGTAATATTGACAGTACCCAGGTTGTTAATGAAGGGAATTTAAACTCAAATTTGGTTTGTTCTTTGGACATGAGTGCTGATTGTCAACAAATTCAAAATTTGGTTAGGAAGAATTGGACGGTCATTATGGGCAACCCAGATTTATCCAAAGTTATAGGTAAACAACCTTTTTTTGTCTGCAGAAATAATTCTAGTTTGAAACATATTTTAGAATTTAATTCTACTGACAGTAGCAATCCAATTACCAACAAGAAAGGGATGCAGTGTTGCCATCACTGCAATATGTGTAGGTTCATTTCCACAGGACCTTATGTCAACATAGAGTCTTACCATAGAATTTTAACAGTTCCTAATGGTGTAAGTTGTGACACTAAAGGTGTTGTTTATATTAGTTTATGCAGCACATGTCCAGCATTTTATGTTGGAATGACTAGTAGATGTCTGAGGACTCGCATTAGAGAGCATAATTATGGCATCAGGAAAAAAGATGTCACTAATGCTTTGTATAAACATTCCCTTATCTGCTGTGATTTTAAAAAATTTCTATTTTCTATTTTAGAAGTTTGTAAAACTGACTTGAGGGGAGGTGATTTTAAAAACTATATACAGGAGAGGGAAACTCTATGGCAGATAAAGTTGAAAGCTGACTGTCCCCCTGGCATTAATGATGCTATAAATATTAAATGTTTTTTGAAGCACAGGAAGCTACATGTCCATAAAAGGGAAGGAATAGTTCCCTCCTTTTTTAATTGAATAATTGACAATTGTATTTTATAATTGGTTATGTGAATTGTTAATTAATTGTTTGATTTTGACTGTATTTAAACTTGTTGTGGAAGTGTTTTATTTATTCTGATGAAGTCTTTGGACGAAAGCGGTGGATTAAATTTTACTACGCTAATTCTACTTTTGCCTCTTATTGCTGCAACTGTCGTGGTCTTTCCTGATTTATTTGTTGATTTTGGCTTTTTGTGGATTATTGGCATAAATTAGTATAGCGAGAAAAATGCCTTCCAGATGGTCATGGTGCAGTCCATTTGTTCATGTAATCGAGAGAAAGTGTGATGTGCTTGTTAGATCTCCAGGACATGTATCAGCACATCAGAATTGCCAGAGCTTTCAAGAAGTTCTTAAATTTGTGAAGTTTTGCTATTGGGTCTCACCACAGCCCCCAAGATGTTCATCAAGTGCCTGGCAGTGAGCACCTCTCATATAAAGCTTCGGGGAATTTAAATCTTCACTTAACAAGATGACTGGCTTTTAGTCTGTACCACCAGGGAGTCCTTCACAGAGGCAAGAGCTGTATTTAGTCCAACTTTGGCTGTCCCTAGAATCTGAACAAAGCCTGATAGTGATCAGATTGTGTGAACAGCTTACACAGGTAACCAAGCTCCTTCAAGACCGTATCTTTCCAGTTCAAGCAGTGACTCACCACTTGCTAAACTCTTCTGCCCTGATAGCATTTTTACTTCTCAACACATTAGTTCCAATGGCAACAAAAGTCCACCTAGTTTGACCAATGGCAACAAAAGTCCACCTAGTTTGACATTCCAGATATTTTCTGTGGGGATTACAGTAGAACCTCTGGATACAGTAATTTCTGAAAATGAAATGGACAAACCGATCAGAATCTTTGCTGCATGCAATAAATGCCATCACTAGTAGCAGGACAATCAGAATGTAATAGTAGGAGTGCCCTTTGTGTTAAGTCTTCCAACAGCCACTGATACCATGTACATCTTTGCCCTGGGGTGATAGATGGCATTATGCAAGTTAGACAGTTCAAGGCAGATGGTCATTTTAGGAGGTCAATATGCACATAAACATATTAGGATCTCCTTCCTTAAAATGTTACAAACATCCACATGGACAATATGGCAGTTGTTTAGAATGTCAACAAGAAAGGTGGCACCATATCAGGTGTATATTACATTATCGAATCTTTAAAAATTTGAACGTCATATGGTCAAAACCATATGATCGAACATTTAAAAGTTCAAACGTTTCAACGGAGATCCCTGTACAGTGTGGAATGGGAAGATTTCCCTTTCCTGCACTGTAGTGCAATCTCGGAGTTGGTATATTTAAAGAGCGGGGGGGGGGGTATGGTGGGTGCAGGGGGGCTTGCCCCCCTTCTTAAAATGGTAAGGTAGGTTTTTTCTGTTTATTTATTTTTTTTTAGCTTTTCGAACTTTTAAAAGTTTGATCATATGGGTTCGACCATATGACGTTCAAACTTTTAAAGATTTGATAATGTAATGTACACCCCACCGTATCTTGCAGTCTGTGGGAGACCATGAGAGTGGAGGAATAGGTGATCTCTACACAACTCTTTCTACTAGCAAATAATGTATCCTGTTGGTTCAGCTGCCTAGCAGATGGGCTTAGCAGGTTTATCCTGATATCTCACTACTGGTAGCATGAGAATTTTTATATCACTGAGGGAAGCCTTGCTGTAGCCTATTTGCATCCCTAACCAACATCTAGTGCAGCAGCTTCTTTGCCCTTGCCTTCCTATGGGGACATATTTCAAGTGATGCTTTAGGCTGTCAGTGTCCATCATGTCATCTATATTCCTTCCCCCTTTCTAACTATGCCATTTCTCCAGAAAGACAGGTTGTGCAGACTAATAGTCATTCTCATTACTTAATCAGCTCTGGTTCCCGTTCAGTGGCCTCATCTCAGCAAGAAGTCTGTGGTTCTGGATCCACTTCTGGATCTCTTTTTCCCACCTGTATGGCAGGCCTCACTTGGGCATCATACTCCTAAGCCTAACTGCATGGTTTCACCAATGCCTTTAGTGGCCAGGGACCCAGCATATACCCACTGAGGGTGGTCCAGATTCTTACAGCTTCCCAAAAGATGTCTACAAGTGAAGTGTTTATGGGCAAGTGGAAAAAGTTTTCAACATGACTTGTATCCCTTCTTAGCCCAATGCTTTCAGCTCTACTTTTTCTTTCCTCTTGCTTTGATGCAGGTTCTTTTTCCTCCATAAGTAAAGTGCATCTAGCACCTATTTCTAACTTCTACAAAGGCTTTAATATTTAATCCTTAGCCTCCGAACGACTGTGTAAAATGTTCTTAGAGTGTATTCCTGCTCCATCCCCCTCAAAGGATCCATCCCTACCCTGGAATCTGTTATGAAGCCAGCCAAGATGTTAGTTGGGGACTTTGTCCTATCAGTAAAGTGGACAGACTGGATAATCCAAGAAATAGTAGTTATGTACTTACTATAACATTAAACTCAGTTTAATTTTGGAGAAGCTCATCCAACTTCCTTTCAAATCAGCCTATTCTGTGGATCTCAAGTTTTTATCTTGGAAAACTCTTTCTGGTAGAAGTAATTTTGGCCAAAGAATTTGAGTTTCAAGGTCTGCCCTGCAGACTCTCATATCTGATATTCCATAAGGGTAGAGCTTCTTTATGGACAAACTCCTCCTTTTTGCTTAAAATGGCTTCATGTCTCAACTTCAATCAACTCTTACATCTGCCAGTTTTTTTCCTATCATACACCAATAGAAGAGAATATCTTCTTTGTTGCCTAAATGTCCGTTGGTAGCTCAGTTTCTTCCTGCTTAGGTACAAAATAATTCAGGCAGCATGACCAATTAAGTGCTCATTTCTTTCTCCACAAAAAATTGGGATAAAAGTGTCCAGTGTTTCTCTGTCCATATGATTTTCCAGTAGCATTTTGTTAATTTGTACCTCATCTAATAACCAACTTCCATCTAGATCGATAGCGTATTCAATGAAAGCAGTAGCTACACCTATCTTTAAAAGTCCTGTATTAATGATGTTTATGCAACTGCTACCTCGGTTTCTGTCCATACTATTACAAATCAGATGTAATATCTAAGTCTTGAACTTACTACAGTGCTGCCATATTCAATGGCATTTTGTTATGATGCCACCCAAGATGTTAGTTGGGGACTTTGTCCTATCAGTGAAGTGGACAGACTGGATAATCAAAGAAACAGTAGTTACATACTTACCATGACGTTGTAGCACAGCTTATAAACAAAGAGATTGTGTTTAGAGCAAGGGATATAATTGTCCCACTTTACTCAGCCCTCGTTAGGTCAATCATTGAGTATAATGCCCCTTTTGGCATGTATCTGTCCAGATGTGCAACAACTGGAATGCCCACAGAGGTACCTTACTAAAAGGATACAAGGCCTAAGCAGCATGCCTTACATGGATCGACTCAGAGCCCTGTCACTATGCTCCGTATCCTCCAGACTGCTAACAGGTGACCTGTGTGTGCTGTACAAGGCGTACCCCAATCATATACCGATTGATTTACTGTGCATCAGCAAGTGAAATGGCATCAGAAATACTTCGTCTAGGGATATAAACCTTTTCTGCAACATCAACAGAACGGTTTGGAGGGACAGGCGTATCTCACAGAGAATGCAGCTGCTATGGAACAGACTCCCCATCCAAATCAAACAAAGTTCATATCTGTCGATATTAAAGTGCAGCTTAGATCTATGGATGAGAAATAGAAAAATTAACCTCAGACTACCTCCCTGTACTACTAATGGACAGAGCCAGCTCCTAAATCTTTTATCCCGTGCATGTATCCCTTCACATTATCTATGATTTGATCCCAGTTATACTTATTAGGGCTAATATATAATTATTGACCATGAAATGAGCAAGGCTATTATCTAACCAAATGGGATTGGATAATTTGAGCACAAAAAGGGAAATTGGTTAGGCGTAAAATGTCCCTCAAGGGCAGCTAGCCTAGTACTTACCTATGAACATATGAACATGATTATCCATATCCATCCACTTCACCAGCCCTTCCTCCATCACCCCTCCAAATTGTCATCCCGTGACTGCTGACGGGCATTACTGACCTTTTTGTATACTGTTTGTCACATTTCCCCCTTTTTTTTGTCTTCTTGCCGTGGGTTACATAAATCATTAGGTAGACAAACTCAATCTGAGGTAAACAAGGCGAGGCACTACATTGTTTGAGGTATGGGAGTAACTCAAACTATCAGAGAGATGTTTGCTGTTTTGGAACATGGTATGACCAGTCCCATCAGTGAAGTGGAGGGGCATGGATAACCAAGATCCAGCATTATGATAAGCACATAACTACCATTTGAGTTCACTTAAGATTACATAGTTGTCAAGATCCAACATTATGGTAAACACATAACTATTTTTTGAGTCACTTAAGATTACGTAGTCTTTACTAAAAGAAAATAGTTGCTTATGTGCTAGTTTCTTTAAAATTTTAGTAAAGGATGACTGGTTTAATGTCAGTCTAAAGAGTTCAAGGATTGTGGATTTAGATTTTTTTTTTTGGTAGGATGATTATAGTAAATTTCAAGAAAATAGGCATCTGTTCCAAAGGTAAAGAAATGTAATTTAGAGGTGGAGATATATGGTGGTCAGTCACTTTGGACTCCCTCTACTCAGTACCCACTTGAGTAATTCATTCCTCCTAAGAGGTGAGAGTCAGGCCTGTTTGTTCCTTAACCAAGGAGAGACCCCTATGGCCCATTTCTTCCTTGCTTGGGTGACAGAATTTTAAGCTTACATTCCCCCAGGAGGTGAGTCAGTTGCTTGGTAGCATGTTAAAAGAAACAGAGTCACTGACCACCACGGCTAAATTGGGCAAGAATATTTAAAGTTAAAACAACACAAGAAAAAAATAGTGGTAAGCACTTTCATGGCAACGCCACTTCTTTAGACCATAGATAAAACAAATTGATAGCTCATTTAAAAATCTTTAACAGGTGAATCAAATAAATGAAACAAATTGTGTGACCTAAGCACTGTTTTTTAAAGACGGGGCTTTTGTCTACTTGTTAAATATAAAATCCATTTTAATTCATGTTCATCTGCCATTAGCACTAATCAGTTTTTCTTAATGATGTCACAGACAACATTAATGTCACTAGAATAAGTTAACGTAACCCTAGGATCTCTTATTACATCTAGTGTAGTCTGTAAGTTAGTATCAGTACCTTCAGAAAAATAAGGTCTTGCAGATGTGTCCCTAAGTAGACGTACTTCTGTAATTGTATCATAAATATCTTTATGGGAATATCCTCTATTGAAAAAATCATTAGCCATTGTGTCAGTAGTACTATTCAAAGACTCCTCGTTATCACACAACCTCATAGCTCTCAAGAACTGGACCTTCAAAGCATTTCTAGGTATATGTCTGAGGTGCATGCTTGATTTATGTAGTAAATTATTGTTCTTTTAAGTTTCCTATACAAATTAGTATTAACTTCACTTCGCATATTCCTATGAACAGTAATATCTAAAAAGGTCTACGAAGTTTCATACCATTCATAAGTAAACTTAAGATATGTTGTAGTAGTGTGTAAGTATTCTACAAACTCTTGTAATTTTTGTGGTGTATCTTTCCAAATAGGAAATATATCATCCATGAAATGCCTATAGTAACATTTTCTATCAACAAAGGGATTACTTAACACTCTTTCCAATTCCCATTGTGCTAAGACCATATTAGCATAGGTATTCTCACGTACTGTCCCCATGGCAACACCGATTTTTTGCAGATAAAATTCATTTTCAAAAATAAACACATTATTTTCTAAGATCAACTCAAGCAATGTACATAACAGCATAATCCTGTTAGATAAATCACTGTGATTGGTTAAGAACAGTCTTATGGTCTCAATACTCAAGTCATTTGGTATAGTTGTAAAAAGAGAATTGACATTGAGTTGCCAAAATCATATGTGTTCGTACATCTGTTCCCTTACACTATTCATATAAGTCACTTAACAAATTCTTAGTATCTTTTAAGACCGTTTTAATTGTCTCTAATATTGATTGTAATGTTTTCAACAAAAATTGAGAGTGGCTCTGTAAGCCATCCACTACTTGACACAATGGGTAGCATAGATGTTCTAAGCACATCTGTGTGTATTTTCGGCAAGCTGTACATGATGGGAAACCAGGGTGCTCAGCCATAAAGTATTGAAACAATTCTTGTGTAATCCAGTTCATCTATGCAAGTCAATTATATAGAAGTTGACCCTCTCATACAAACCAGTAAATACAATTTAAACAGCCACATATATGTAGTCTCATCTTTAAGCATGCTAAACATCTGTTCTAAATAAAACTGCCTGTCCATCACAATTATACCCCCACCTTTATGTGCAGGGCATGTTGTCCGTAGTCATGTGGATTCCCCTCTTCCTGAATCTATCTCTTCCCTGCACTAGCTGTGACTCTGTAATAACTGCTTTCTTATGGGAGAGAACATGTGCATTATTATCCTTTCCTACATGCTGCCTGTACCTGCTGGAGTCTGCAATAAAGAGGATGGACCATCTCCCTCCATCCACGGTGAGCGACCTGCTAATGACCACTCATTCCCACACATCTCTGCATGTGCTGTACCCAAACCACTACTCAAGTACAGGTCAGACATGCGTCTGGAGCCTTTCTCCCTGGGCCTCCACTGAAAATTGGCTTGTTCCAAGTCAGACTTTCCCCGGTTAACAAATGTTAAATAAATAAATAAAAAATCCATGCCATAGTTAGGACTTTATCCTTATATGCTGTGGACATGGGTGGGACAGTTTGTTTTTTTTTCTTTAAGAATTTTGGATCTAGTTGGAATTTGAATGATTTGATGTATCAAGGAGCTTTCGAAGAAGTTTATGGACCTCTCATTTGATTAAATGGCAAAAGCAGAAATTTTATTAAGAACTGGGTGAGTAAGTTATTCGGGGATAGTGTTTGGGACATGTGGCTAGGAAATTCAGAGAGAAAAGTGTATTTGAGATGATGGATGTTATCATTTAACAATTTTGTTGCCTAAGAAGAGACATCACAGTGAGAATTATATTGCCCAGCGAGGGAGTTTATTTCAGTTGGGTTTAATTTCAAGTTGAATAAAGACGCTTTTGCCTGGAAATTTGGTTGTTCAATTTAGACTTTTTGGTTTTCTTTTAAGAAGCATTTCATAGATAAAATAACGTTTTTTTTTACTTCAGCAGTAAGCCAAAAGCATGCATTTCCCCTGACACTAATTGTTTAAGGAAATAGAGTTTTAAAGAGGTAGGATGGTTGAGATGAATATCTGAAGTTCTGTGATAGCACTGTTAGTGGTATCCTAGTCAGGGCAATCTGTGAAGACCAAGTAGTTCAGCAGAGTAGCTTTTTTCTGAGAGGGAGAAGAATGACCAAGGACCAGATGCAGTTTGGAGGATCCAGAAGACCAGATGGAGAAGTGAGCAGTAATACTACTGTGCTGTGCAATGTATTTAATGTTGTGACCCTGTGTGGAATGTTAGTGAGGAGTACATCTGAAATGGTGTCAGATGATACATTTCTGTCCAGAAGTGCTGGAATAGCTGCGAAAGACAGTGTAATGAGGTGATTTTTACTAGTTATTCATGATCAGGACCTAGCCAGTCTACTTTTAGGTCTTCTGGTAATAAAAAGCTGGCTTTAAAAAGCCATCCACCAATTGATATCAGAGCTGTTGCTATGCTTGTAACTTGTGCTATTTCCTGATCTGTTGCACCCTTTAACTTTACATTTAGGAGGAAAAAAATTCCGTTGGAGCACTTGAAGAGCAAAAAACAAAAAAAAAAGTGCTCTTCTATCTGAGGAACAAAAAAAGGTTCTTTACAAATGTTACACTGTAGCAAACCGCTTACTGCAAAAGAAACACATGACTTCCTACATGCTAAATACCACAAACAGAGCAAGCAAAGTGCTTTGGCCCTTAACATAAATGCATTTTCGCTGAATTTGGGTCAATGAAGAGGTGTTCGCTGAAAATAAATTTCACCGAACTAATATAGACCCATTTTGTGGAGAATATAGTACTGGTTATTAAAGGTGAATATGATCTTAGTTATCATCCAAAATATGATTTTAGGACATTGAGGTAAAATAAAGAAGGGGGAAAATGTGGAAGGCAGGGAAAGGTTTACACATAAGGTACAAGTGAACACACTAGGATAGGTATTAAAGGAAAGTTTAAAAAAAAAAAAAAAAAAAAAAAAGGGGAAAGAAAGTCCTCATGTTTGTTTACCTGCATGTCAGTGTATGAATGTATTTCATGTCTAAGTAGTGAAACAACTTGCAGAATATTAAATTTATATATGTGGTTATATATTACTTATTTGTATTTTCAGTGTCCTTATTGTTAAATCAACTTTATATGATTACTCTTCCAGTGTGTATACGCAGGCTGAACCTGAATGTGGAAGGCAGGGAAAGGTTTACACATAAGGTACAAGTGAACACACTAGGATAGGTATTAAAGGAAAGTTTAAAAAAAAAAAAGGGAAAGAAAGTCCTCATGTTTGTTTACCTGCATGTCAGTGTATGAATGTATTTCATGTCTAAGTAGTGAAACAACTTGCAGAATATTAAATGTATATATGTGGTTATATACTACTTATTTGTATTTTCAGTGTCCTTATTGTTAAATCAACTTTATATGATTACTCTTCCAGTGTGTATACGCAGGCTGAACCTGAAAAAGTTCTACTGAAATCAGTGTTCTGTGCCAGTCAACAAAGAGAAATAAACACATTAATAATCCATTAAAAACATTCACTGTAACCTTCTAGTAATTTAGTGCTACAAAAGTGAACAACAAAGTAAACCTATAATTGTTCTGTAGTTTTTCAGTGGGAAAATGTATTCCTTAGGCTTAAATTCTGCTAAGTGGTGCCTTTTTGTGTAGCCATTGTGGCCATATGAAATTCTTATTACTGTTTGTTCAGTAAGCCTATTCACTTATCTAAGAAACCAAATGGTGGCATGTCTGGATATAAATTAAATTATTTTCTGAGCATTTTTATTCTGATATAACCTTCATCTGAACCTGAAAACAGGACTACTGGCAATGAAATAGATTTGCTGTGGGTTTATCACACTGACAAGTCAGTGTAACGCACATTAGTGTCAGTGGTGCAACAGTTACAAGTCAGTGTAACACACATCAGTGTCAGTGGTGCAACAATTGGCACATTTGCCTTTAGGGCAGAAGGCTGTGTGTTGTATTCACATACCAGGTAGGTAGATGGATTGCTGACATGGGAGGAATGTTGCACTCCTGAGTATGTCATCCTTCAGATGATTGAATGAAACATTAAATTGAGGCCCCATCTGCCTTAGTTGGTGGTAGCTCAGATGGATGTAAAAGATCCCCTGGCACCCGTCAAAAAGAATAGAAGCTCCCTGATGCTCTGACTAAAATTTCTCCAAGTAGTATAAATACTATCTTGAGTCCCCCTGAAAAGACTAGCTTATTGGGACTGATCTGGTCAACAAAGAATGAATGAATGAAGTATTAGTAAGGCCCACAGTGGGTGTCATGTAAGCCGTGAAGAAATTTTATATTTGAAAATCCTGTGGAGAGGTATAATCTCTCTCTCTTAATTGTATAAACAATTTATTTGCTGTTTAAATCCTTTATAAATAAACTCCACCCACCTCCTTATTCTGTTGTCAGTCATGTTTTCTTTCTAGTTTTTATTCCTATGACATGGATGACTAGATAGTAAAAATTTCCAAACCAGAAAGAACTGCACAATATAATTATCTATAATTCTGTTAGTGTTTTCATTATAAAGGTACCAGAAAATCTGTTTCCTTTTGGTCATAACTGACTATATCACCATTTTGATCTAAAATTATTTTGAACTCCTGACATAACGTCTACATCAGTGACATTTGTAGACAAAGATTTCCAGAGAACAGGAATATATTTTAAAGATAATGAAAGACAGAAAATAAGTATTGTAATATATGGATACTATATGTTATACATTTTATAATATGTTTGTATAATATTCTTTAGAGTACTGTTTGTAAATGTCAGATGATGCAAGAAAATCCTCTGTTGTTCATGGGAGCCCTATCTGACCAAATGTGGTAAAACATTCATTCATTTTGGAGATCTGTCAGGTGCTTGTACATTACTTGTATATATGTATATGTGTGTATGTGTATATATATATATATATATATATATATATATATATATATGTACATACACACACACACACACACACATGAGTGTGTGTGTGTGTGTGTGTGTGTGTGTGTGTAAAATCTGGGAAAGCTAAACCATGCTTCCAACAGGTTTAACTAAAATGTACCAGAAAATTCTAAATCAATGCTGTTCGCATAGAGAAAGACAAAGGCTTGAGGATGACCTAGGTGATCTATATTTGAATTGTAGGTGAGGCACCTCTTGGGCCTGGCAAGAGAAAGGAAAAGAATGATGCAGCTGAGCTGGCTCACTTCTCTTCGGGGGGGGGGGGGGCATGTGACTGGGGGGGCTTGGATGGTGGAATCTTAGCTGGAGGCCAAGGATTTGGAAGGCTATGTCTGCCAGTGGGGCAGGGCATTTAATTACATATGTATTGAGATGGGTATGTTCCTTGCAGTATTGCATTGCATTCCAATCCAATGCTTTGGAGTCATTGGGATACGCACATGTAAACATCATAGTGCTAAGGATGATAAAATACATGGTGATGGTACCACTCACACCTGGCTTAATCCTGACCTTCAGCTCAGCAAATGGGCTAAAGTGTTTTCAATCCAGGAAATGCAGATGGACCAAGTGAGCTGAGAAAGAGGCTTTTCTGCCCCAAAATTGGTGTCTATCTGGTTTAGTGAAGGTAAACCTGCTAACTGCATCACTGGATGAATACTTTGCACATTAAGTTAGTTTTTGAAATAATTTTATTACCCTGTTATTGACAGAATATAATGTTTATAAAATGCAATTGCCAAACATTTATACCTAAGAATGCTATACACAAAACTGTTGGAATAGTATCAACTACAGACCACTGAATGAACATAAATTCAGTTATGTTGATTTACCATACTTTACAGAGAAGTCTATGATGTGGTGTTAATGCTTAAAAATCTGACTAGCTTGTTCATAATTAGACAGTAAAAGTAGTAGATCATCTACTTAAAAATTAATAGAATATCTGTTCAGTGCAGTGGAATCCTCTTGTAAGATTGTGGATAAATCTATAAAGTAAGGGACTTGTTGCAAGAATAAACAAAGAAATGGCAAAGGGGATACCCCTGCCTTACTCATCCCTTTTATATGTAAAAGGGAGTCTGCTGGGTGGGCCAAATGATTGTCTTTGAGACTTCATATATGAGTATTATATTGATGAGGGGACTGATAATATGCCTATATTTAAAAATATTTTTTTTTATAAAGTTGTAGTGTTTGGTGGTGTCATAGTTGATTACTACAGTGTCTTCTGATATACTTTGTTAATTTCAGATTAAGCTGATGTAGGCTGTAATAAAACTTGCACAATACATTTCCCTTTGGTGAGCACAACCTAATTGCCAAGGAAAATTGTATCCAATAACATATTAAGGATTTTTATATTTATCAACTTAGCCATTAATTTACAATCATAATTTAAGATGGAGCTGAGTCTGTACGCAGGGATTGTGTCACCTACCTTCCCTTTCTTCTTGATCAGTACCAATAAGGTCATAGTTACTGAGTTAGGTATATGATTTATGTTCTTTGGTTTATCAGGTAGGGGAACTTGTTCATGAGCATTTTTCAGCTGCAACTCAGGCTGCAAGGCAGTATTGTGTTTACAATAGGTTACTTACAATAGATCATTTAATATCATTTTCAAAACCAGTTTTTGTACAGTTCTCACAGAATTGTTTATATCAATTGAAGTAACGTTAATTTTAACAGGAAAAAGCAAATGCAGCAGTGGTGCAAGGGAGGCTTGATGCGTAAAATCAGATATGTTGTGCACAGCGATGATCACAACTTACAGATTCAGTATTCTGGAAGTCACAAAACAGTCCAGTGTTTGCAGAGTTCTTGACAGTAATACTCTTAACATTGATGCAGCAGTAGAACAGTTACAAATTAAAAATTCAGTAATTGTGTTGGGACAAGTCAGTGGTGATTACAGAGTTGCAGATATTACTACAATTAAATCATTCTGAGATGGAAGGAGTCCATGAAACTCGACATTAAAAGAGAAGACGTGGATCATAGGAGAGTCGATACTTTACAAAGCAATCTTGTTCTTGATCTCATATCTTGATGTAAACAAATGTTTGCAGACTGTAAGGTTATGTTTGAAGAAATACAGTATTGAGTTACTCTGCCACCAGATTAAAAAAAAAGTTCAAATGTAATATTAATTAGACAGCATTGTTTGTAGTAAGGCGGTGTAATGTTATCTTACCACTACCCATGCCACAAATAAATACTTTCTTTGTACAGTCATTTTTCTCTTAGACACACACACACACACACACACACACACACACACACACACACACACACACACACACACACACACACACACACACACACACACACTCAGTCTGTGTGACAAGCCATGTTAGTGTTTCTTTAAATGTGATCAAGAGAGTGTAGAGAACACTTGTTTTCACACATAAACTTATTCCTCATATCCCAAGAATAACCACATCCTGACTGAATTTTATCATATTTTTGACTGTTGTCAAGTGAAAGATATTTTGTCCACGGTGATACATCTAAACTGGTTATATAAGCATGTGTGTATACACACAAATACTCTCTGACCCTGACAGGCTAGGTAACCGATCATTTAAGTTTAATCATAATATATATATATATAATCATATATAAGTGGGATTGTCAGAGAGATTAAGAAAGTAGACAGGAGTATAAGGAGATGAGGTGCATGGCAAAGGCTAAGGATAAGGCGTATGGAAAGTTGTATGAAAGGTTGGAGACTAAGGAGGGAGAAAATGACCTGTACCGATTGGCTAGACAGAGGGACCGAGCTAGGAAAGATGTGCAGCAGGTAAGTGTGATAAAGGATAATGAGGGAAACGTACTCACAAGCGAGGAGAGTGTGTTGAGCAGATGGAAAGAGTACTTTGAGGGGCTGATGAATGAAGAGAATGAGAGAGAGAAGGTTGGATGGTGTGGGGATAGTGAATCAGGAAGTGCAACGGATTAGCGAGGAGGAAGTAAGGATAGCTATGAAGAGGATGAAGAATGGGAAAGGCTGTTGGTCCAGATGACATACCTGTGGAAACATGGAGGTGTTTAGCAGAAACGACAGTGGAGTTGTTAACCAGATTGTTTATTGAAATCTTGGAAAGTGAGAGGATTCCTGAGGAGTGGCAAAAGTGTTTTGGTACCGATTTTTTTTTTTTAAGAATAAGGGTGATGTGCAGAGCTGTAGTAACTACAGAGGGATAAAACTGATCAGTCACAGCATGAAGTTATGGCAAAGAGTAGTGGAAGCTAGGTTAAGAAGGGAGGTGATTAGTGATCAGCAGTGTGGTTTCATGCAAGGAAAAAGTACTACAGATGTGATGTTTGCTCTGGGAGTGTTGATGGAAAAGTATAGAGAAGGTCAGAAGGAGTTGCACTGTGTCTTTGTGGACTTAGAGAAAGCATATGACAGTTGCAGTGTTTTTGTGGACTTAGAGAAAGCATATGACAGGGTGCCTAGAGAGGAGTTGTGGTATTATATGAGGAAGTCGGGAGTGTCCGAGAAGTATGCAAGAGTGGTATAGGATATGTACGAGGGTAGTGTGACAGCGGTGAGGTCTGTGGTGGGAGTGACAGATGCATTTAAGGTAGAGGTTGGGATTACATCAAGGATCAGCTCTGAGCCCCTTCTTATTTGCAATGGTGATGGACAGGTTGACAGACGAGATCAGACAGGAGTCCCCGTGGACTATGATGTTTGCAGATGACATTGTGATCTGTAGTGAGAGTAGGGAACAGGTGGAGGAGACCCTGGAGAGATGGAGATATGTTCTAGAGAGAAGAGGAATGAAGGTCAGCAGGACTAAGGCAGAATATATGTATGTGAATGGGGGGGAGGCTAGAGGAATGGTGAGGATGCAGGGAGTAGAGGTGGCGAAGGTGAATGAGTTTAAATACTTGGGATCAACAGTTCAGAGTAATGGTGAGTGTAGAAGAGAGTACAGGCAGGATGGAGTGGGTGGAGAAGTGTCAGGAGTGATTTGTGACAGACGAGTACCTGTAAGAGTGAAAGGGAAGGTCTGCAAGAGGGTAGTGAAACCAGCTATGTTATATGGGTTGGAGACAGTGGCACTGACAAAAAGGCAGGAGTCAGAGCTGGACGTGGCAGAGTTAAAGATGTTAAGATTTGCACTGAGTGTGACGAGGGTGGACAGGATTAGGAATAAGTATATTAGAGGGTCAGCCCAGGTTGGAAGGTTTGGAGACAAAGCCAGAGAGGCAAGATTACGTTGGTTTGGACATGTGCTGAGGAGGGATGCAGAGTATATTGGGAAAAAGATGCTAAGGATGAAGCTGCCAGGTAACAGGAAAAGAGGAAGGCCTAAGATAAGGTTTATGGATGTGGTGAGAGAGAACATGCAGGTGGTTGGTGTAACAGAGCAAGATGCAGAGGACAGGAAGAAATGGAAACAGATGATCCACTGTGGCGACCCCTAACGGGAGCAGCCGAAAGAAGTGACATTGTAATACGACCATCTGATAAAGGCAATTCCTTTGTTGTGTTAGAGTATTATGTTACTACTATGAATACCATGCTTAGAGATGATAGTACATATACCAGCATAGAACTTTATTCTGTACAAAAGTTAATTGAAAGGTTAGGCTCATATCACGTTATCGAAAACCGATAATGTCGAATGCCACAATGTCAAACACTATGCATCTAATGCTAAAAATAGCGAAGCTGCAGAATATCAAATTCTTTCCTAGGGAAGGAATTTGGTTGTCCGTTTCTGTGACTTCGCTATTTTTAGCACTGTGATGGAAAGTTACGGGGGTTCAGGTAAGTGTGTGACTGTGTGGACGTTAGGTTTAGGGCACGGGTTACGTGAGTTAGGGTTAGGGTGCTGTTGAGGTGAGTGTGCAATAGTGACAGAGTTTAGGGTTGGGGCGGGTTAAGTGAGTTAGGGTTAGGGCGCGGGTAAGTTGAGTGTGCGATAGTGACGGACCTTAGGGTTAGGGTTGGGTTAAGGTAAGTGGATAGATAGTAGTGTTTGTATAGTTTAGTGTAGGGTTAGATGTATGATTTTAAGTGCAAGTGTGTGGATTGCTCTTTTTTTTGGTGTGCCTGTGTTGTGTGAATGTGTTTCGGGAAAAAATTCGCTGTTCTGAATGTTCAATATTGTGTGCTTTAGATTATTTAGGTTTGATTAAATGGCGTTCGGTGTTTTCGGCTTTCGATGACGTGATATAAACGCGAAAGGTTCACTAAGTCTCTTGTTAACTGCTTTGAAGAAACAGTTATTTCTAAAGAACTGTTCCACTATCTTATAGCAGAACATCCTGTTGTACCTACATTAAATGGTTTGCCGAAAATACATAAAAATCTTGTAACTCCAGCTTTTAAGACCCATAGTAGCTGGAGGTGGATGGCTAACCAAACCGGCCTCTTTATACATAGAAAGACATTTAAGACCCATTTTAGATAATTATGCTATTGTTTTGCGTGATACAGAACATTTCTTAAGTGATTTGTACTCTTTTCTTGAGCGTTATGCTGAAACTGGTACAGAGATTTTGGTAACATTAGATGTTACATCTCTGTTTACAGTTATACCTAACCCAATAGGTCTTTCCTATGTAACTTCTTCTTTCGGCTTTTCCCGGTTAGGGGTCGCCACAGCAGATCATCTGTACGCTCATGATTGGCAGTGGAGTTTTACAGTGTCGAGTTGCCAGCCCGGCGCCCAACCTTCCACAGAAGGCACACACATGCACACACTCACACCTAGGGCCAATTTAGAGTTTCCAGTCCACCTACAGCATGTCTTTGGGATGTGGGAGGAAACCGGAGCACCCGGAGGAAACCCACACGACCACAGATAGGACATGCAGACTCCGCACAGAAGGCACCCCAGCCGAGAATCGAACCAGAGAACTTCTTGCTGTGAGGTGACAACGCTAACCGCTGCACCACCGTGGCCGCCCAGGTCTTGCTATGTAACAAATTTTCTTAAAGGAAAACTCCACCCTAGAACTAAAAAAATAAGGTTTATAGTGCCTGAATATTTGAACTGTATCTTACTGAAATTGGTTCACCTTGTTTGCTCTAGCATAGACTAGATCCAGGCCTGCTGAATCTAGCTTTGTTTATATGCTTGTTGTTTGTTTGCTTGTTATTTCCCTGGAAGCTAATTCCACCTAATACGCAACTTCTCAGCGCTTCTGTGGATCACTAGTGATATCTGCATTGCTTACTGTACTTATTTCCTTGTTTCACTTGAAAGAAAGTTACTGTTTGTCGTTTTTGCATTTAGTTACTTGTAACACATTGCACTCAAGTTACCTGGCACTTGCTCACTAAAGCAATTATATAAGTCAGCACTAAAAATTAAAAGCACTACACCCTCACTCCCCACTGGCCCTTGTTTTCAATTAAGGAATTCCCAATATTATTCTAGCATGTCCAAAGGTCAGTTGTCAGTCTTCTCTCCGGTCCAGCTAGTGAATCTGGGAATCTTGAGGCAATGTTATAACTGCCTCATGTACACAGACAACCCTCTCCTCCTCCCACATAACACAAATACTTGCGAGAGATGCAGCTATTTAGCCAAACTGGAGGCTGAGCTCTCTCAACTCAGGACTGGCAAGACCAGACAGGAGGAGAAGGCAACTACACACACCACAAAACCAGCCTCACATAATGCTACCACTCCACTGAATCAAACACATAAACACACAAAGACATACTCGGAGGCTCTGAGTAAAATTTACCTAAACAGCAGAGGCCTCCAAAGCAGACACCCAAACAACTGCTACCTCAAGACACCCCACAAGCAACACATAAACCACAAAAGCAGTGTGCAAAGCAGTCACAGCCCTTAAGGCCAAATACAACACCAAACATACTTGTCATAGGTGACTCCATAGTCAGACACACTGACGTCCCACTCACCAGGCTGAACAAGGAGAGGGTCACAGTAAGCTGCCTATCGGGCTAGAATCCGCCACATAACACAAGCACTCGGGTCACTCCACGGCAAGTACAAATATGACACAGTCATTGTCCATGCTGGTGTGAGCGACCTGAGACGCATACCTCCCTGGACTACATGAAAAGAGACATAGAGGAGCTCTCTGATTATGTAGCCCAGGCAGGTATGACCCTAACCCTGAGCAGTATCCTTCCTTCACCAAGAATGATGCCACAATATAGAGACAAGATGATCAGCTTTAACAATTGGCTTAATGTCTGGTGTCATTCAAAGGGGATCCAGTGTCTGTCTGCCTGGGATGACATGCTTGACAAGCCACGCTGCTTCAAGGGACGGCTTGCACCTGTCACCCTGGGATTCGGATATTGGCTAAGGCTCTTGCCACCCCCATAGTGCCTTTTAGGCAAGGCTCAAATTCTAAACCTACCACCCTAGAAAACAAAAATGGGAAGAAACTGAGGGTAATGCTGCTCAATGCCAGAAGTCTAAATCTCAAAATGCATGCACTCGAGGCCCTTCTCAGTATGGAGAACATCGATGTCTGTGCTGTAACTGAAACCTGGTTCAAGGCTCCTGAGAGCACCCGGCACTATTAGGTTTTACCTCATATCATGCGTCCGCCCCAAAACCCGGACCACACCACAAAAGGAGGGGTGTATCCATATTCATAAAGGATACCCACACCTCCAGGTTGGTGGCAACGCACGGCTTCGGAAACCATCCAGGTGCAACTAACCATAGGCAAAACTGCTCTACAAATTGTAGCATGCTACAGGCCACCCTCTCAAACTCAGGAACCCCACACAGCCTTCCTGAAGACACTGGAGGGTATAAATGTATCTCCAAACACCATCATATTGGGTGCCTTCAACTACCGCAATTTAGACTGGGAACATTACTCAAGCCCTAACTTTCTAGCCCAACGGTTCCTGGAGTTCATAAATTCAAATGCCATGGAACAGCTAGTCACTGTTCCCACGAGAGGAGAAAATGTACTAGATCTCATTGTCACAAACATGGGGACAAAATGCTCCACACGGAAGTATATCCCTCATTGGTGAGATCTGATCATAAACTAATCTCACTGGAAAACCACATCCCGCCCGCACCCCAAACGGAAAAGACCATAGTGAAGAGCTTCTCTAAAGCAAGCTTCACACTACTCAAGACTGGTGTGGTATCCTTCAAGGCCCCTGAGCCAGTGGAAACCACAACCCAAGCTGGAAGCCCTTACAAATGCCTTCTATGAACACCTCCAGGACTGCATGGATCAGGCAATCCCAAATAAAACCAAGACTCTTTCCACAAAGGGCAAGCGTCCAGTCTGGTGGACCCCAGCCATTAACAAACTTTACAATAAGAGGAGAAAGCTATTACATGATAGAACAAAATCCATAAAGCCGAAGTCACCCCTGATCATTATTAGTAAAAAAATACGAGCACTCATAAAATCAACTAAGGCCAATTTTGAGAGAAAAATTGCCATGGATTCAAAGGACAATCATAAGGCCTTTTTCAGCTATGTTAGGAACCTGGGTGGAAACTCCCAGATATGCTCAGAATTAGTCCAAAATGATACAAAAATCACTGAACCCACAGACATTGCCAACATACTGGCAGACAGGTTCAGTGCAAACTTCACCCCTCTCCCCTAAAGGAGAGATAACTATCCCAGCCGAGTGTACCCTCCCAGACATCTCAAATGCAGAGGTGAAAGCTGCTCTCTCTAAAGCTAAAAACACAGCATCAATGGGACCGGATGGTGTCCCCAGCTGTGTGCTACACGAGCTAAATGAGGAATTAAACCCGCACATAAGGCAGCTGTTTAATCTCAGCCTTACCACAGGATACGTGCCCAAGGAGTGGCGACGGCAACTGTTGTCCCACTCCACAAAGGCGGCACCTCACGGACCCTGGTAATTACCGCCCCATAAGCTTAACAAGTCTAGTCTGCAAAGCTATGGAGAGGATCATAATGGAGCTCATAAACAAAGATATAGGGGACTTGCAGACATTGGACCCGACCCAGTTTGGCTTTGTCAAGGGAAGATCATGCCTTTTGAACTTGGTCGACTTCTTGAAACAGTCACCAAGGCCATTGATGAGGGAAAGGCAGTCCATACAGCCTACCTTGACCTTGCAAAGGCTTTCGACACAATACCCCACTCGGGTATTGTAGAAAAACTTACCAGCTTAAATGTAAACCCATATGTCACAAGATGGGTTGCAAACTGGCTTAAGGACAGAACCCACAGGGTTAGAGTTGCTGGCGCTGTGTCAGACTCCAAGCTGGTCACAAGTGGTGTCCCACAGGGCTCGGTCCTTGGCCCCTATTGTTTGGCATCTACTTCTCAGAAGTACAGGCCAACATAGGAGGACTTTGGCTGACAAAGTTTGCAGACGACTGCAAACTGGGCGCCATAGTGGAAAGTGCATCAGACACGGATATCCTTCAGAAGGGACTCATGGAAACAGATAGCTGGTGCCAGAGCCATGGCCTGAAGTTAAACGCCAAAAATGTATAGTCATACCCTTCGGGAAAAACAAGGTAACCCCAAGCTACCATATAGGTGGCAATCCACTAAGCACAGAAGAGGTTATCAGGGACCTGGGGACCCAGGTTGACAGTGGCCTTTCTTTTGACACTCACATTGCTAAAGTGGTTAGAAAGACCTTCTACATTGCCCACCTGATCATGAAGGGATTCACATCCAGATCTAGTGAGGTTATTGTTCCCCTGTACTCTTCACTTATCAGACCAATGATCGAGTACAATGCCCCATTCGGGATGTATCTCACCCGACATCTGCAGCAATTGGAGAGACCCCAAAAGTTCCTCACCAAAAGGATAAAGGGACTCCAAAATCTGTCATATGCTGCCAGATTGAAGAAACTCCAGCTCTATTCAGTCGCATACCGTCTGCTCAGAGGTGACATGTGCCTGACATACAAGGCCATGTCCAACCCGGAATTAATGGACATGCTCCACCTCAAAAATCCAAATCCACCAAAACCACTAGAGCAAGCGACTTAAACCTTAGCACGGATATAAATAGGACGTGCTGGAGGGATAGATTTATCACTCAGAGACTCCCTATGCTGTGGAATAAAATCCCGGTCCATGTGAGGCAGAGCACCTCGCTGACTCTGTTCAAGAGAAATCTAGACCTGTGGATGGGAGATCGTAGGTTTACCCCGGGAATCATCTCTGTGTCACTGCTGGACAGAGGCACAACAAACTAATGGGCACAGTATTTTTTCATATAAGGGGTGGCGTAAGCCACAAAAATTTGGGCTAGGCTTATAAATGCCTTGGGGCAGATAGCCTAGTATAAACCTATGAACCTATGAACCTATGTTTTTTCAGTCTATCTTTGTTTCCTGACCTATTTTAACACATGAAAATCACTCTAAGTGCTTTATTTGTAATTTTAGCCTGTTTACCACAGCATGGCTACCAATGGGGCTTGACGTATCAATGTGATCTTCTTCTGCTTCAACCCATTCACTTTCCCATAAAGCATTTCAAGTCTTCTTTCTATGACTCATGCCAGACATAAGGAAATAACTGTGAATTCCCATGCCATTGACATATAATGGGAAATCTGTGACTCACTATCAGTTTGTATTCTCTTTTCTGTTGCTAATCACGCCCATTTATGTTTTGCTCAGGGCTTGCTTTACACTGTACTTTGAAGTTATCCAGTTGCAGGCAGAAAAAAAGCTAAACTGGTGGCCTTTGTTCTAGGTGTTCTTTTGTAGTCCAACATGGATTGTCAGTCCCTTTGTTCCTTCCCCCCACACTACTGCAGAGGTGTTAAAACTGTTACTCTTCTGATCTATATTTCTTCCCCTCTGCCTGTAGATAAGAATTATGTATTCATTTAACTACTTTGCCAGCAGCAAGATTTATTTATTTAAACAATTTCAATTTAATTTTTGGAAGCAAGTTTCAGAAAATTCTTGATTGTTTCAGTGCGTTTTATTATTAGTAACTTTTGATTTACCCCTAATTATGTCTACAAGACATTATTCTGTTAACTTATTTTTGCTTTCCCATTTCTTTCTGGAGAATAGCTGTCTTGTGACATGCAGTTTCTGTAATTTACAGGCATTCTACTCAGCTCCACGTTTTTTTAAATTACAGCAAAACAGTAATTTGCAAACCTGACTCCATGAAACTGGCAAAGTAAAAGAATGTACTGAAAATTCACTGTATTCTACAGTCAATGCAGTGAAACATTTTTTTGGCGAGGGGGGCTACTGGATATTTTGAGAAATTAAGTATCACTTGCATTATGCATATAACTAATGCATTTTTAACTTAATATGATCTTCTCAAATTCAACAGTAAATTATTTAGCAATTCTCTATTCCTTAAACTGCGTTAGTAATTTTTCTTTGAGCCACTCCTGTCTTTGTGCATATTTTCAGTCATAATGTTACACTGCTCAACTATTGAGTTGTTAATGTGCAACAGACACACTAGTCAGCCATATAGTCTTTTATACTTTTATATTTTCACATTACAACTTATGCTACAGTCTCTCCAAAACTAAGAAAGAAATGTGTGAAATTTGCACGAAACACCACTTAGGAGGCTTACAACCTTCAGTAAATTGAGGGTTGCAGCATCCAATTCACAGTTGCACTAACTACACTTGTCCAGTCAGGAAGTAAGCACACAGGACTGAATTGCTATTTACAGTGTCATGAGTACAGTGTGTCAAATTTTCCTTCATAATTTTCCTGTCCACCTTTGTACAAGTCACTGTACCAGGCCATGCTGTGTGGCCTTTTGGAATATTGCACATCTTACTCTAAGTTCTCCAGCATACTGCATCCGAAGCTCAAAAAGCATACTTCAGAGCACAGACCGACAGCAACACTGAAGGAGCTGCTGGAATTTCTGGCAAATACTGGTTGTGTACTACATGCAACAACAATTGCCCGTATTCTCCATATGTCTGGAGTATGGGGTAGGGTTGAAAGATGGAAACCTTTTCTTATACAAAAAAATATCCAGGCCTGACTAAAATTTGCAAAACAATACATCGTCTCCCAGAAGCATTTGGGAAAATGTGTTATGGTCTGATGAGACCAAAGTTGAACTTTTTGGCCACAATTCCAAATCCAAAAGGTACGTGTGGCGCAAATGCAACACTTCGCATCACGGAAAGAGCACCATCCCCACAGTGATGCATGGTGGTGGCAGTATCATGCTTTGGGATTGCTTTTCTTCAGCTGGAAGTGGGGCTTTAGTCAAGGTGGAGGGAATTATAAACAGTTCCAAATACCAGTCACTTTTGGCCCAAAACCTTCGGGCATCTGCTAGAAAGCTGAAGACGGAGGAATTTCACCTTTCAACACGACAATGACCCCAGGCATACATCCAATTCAACAAAATAATGGCTTCAACAAAAGACAATTAAAGTTTTGTAATGACCCAAGCAGAGCCCAGACCTAACTCTAATAGAAAATCTGTGCGGTGACCTGAAGAGGGCTGTACACCACAGATGCCATTGCAATCTGGCACATTTGGAGTGCTTTTCAAGGAAGAGTGGGAAAATATTCCCAACTCAAAATGTGCCGTGCTGCTAGACTCTTACCCAAGAAGACTGAATGCTATAATTAAATAAAATGGTGCTTCAGCAAAGTATTAGTTTAAGGGTGTGCACACTTATGCAACCAGCCTAATGTATGTTTTTTTTTTTATATTTTTTTCCCAAACAGATTTGTTTGTTTTTCAAATGAATTGCACAGGTTATAAGTCACATTTCAGTTGTGAAAATATTTGAAATGATTTATTGTGGTCTAATTTTTTTACATCACAAAAATCTGGCATTTTAACAGGGGTGTGTACACTTTTTATATCCACTGTATATATTATACACACACACACACACACACACACACACACACACACACACACACACACACACACACACACACACACACACACACATACATACTTTTTTATTTTTATTTATTTATTTAACATTTGTTAACCGGGAAAGTCCGACTTGAAACAAAGCCAATTTTCAGCTGAGGCCCGGGGAGAAAGGCTCCAGATGCATGTCTTTGTAACGTGGGAGGACACTGGAGCACCCGGAGGAAACTCACACGAACGCAGGAAGGACATGCAGACTCCACACAGAAGGCACCCCAGCCGAGAATCAAACCAGAGAACCTCTTGCTGTGAGGCGACAATGCTACCGCTGCACAACTGCGCCATCCAATATAATATAATAATATGCAATATAATATATAATTTTTATTTCTAAAGATTATACATGACTATCGATAGGGCGTGCATTTCTGCTGTGGATTCAAACATGCTCACCCTGCTGGGGCAGTACAGTGTTAGATTCTCTGTCCAGTCCTCTGACCACCATAGAAGCATATGCCTTGGTCTGCATGAAGTCTCTGAAAAAAGCCTACCAACGCTTACAATGAATGAGGATCATTTCGCTTGTCTTCCCTTCAAAGCATTCAGCACAGTCAGGGGACGAAGGAGAGCTGAGACCTCTTGATAAATTTACATATGCTTTGTGGAAAATGGTAATGTTCAGTAAATGTTTAGAAACCTGACTACTAGGTCTTTACATACAAATTAACAACGGGTAACACAGAAGAAATCCAGAAAATGCCTGTGTATAAACACTGTACCCCAGTATGTATTCTTCTCTGATGCAGCCGACTCAATGCATTCAGAGCGTTCTTACATAATGTTCACTGCTAAATGCCAGCAAGAGAAATACCAATGTAAGACTGGAAGTAAACATGAGGCGTCAGTGATTTGAGTGTCGGCGTCGATATGTCTCCACTGATGTTACATAGACACCTCTCTTTTGTAAACGGAAGCATTACTCTTGTATATTCAGGGGATAAGGTGGACATATGCCATGTCCCAGTCATCTGCTCTCTGTGTATAATCAAACATGTTCTACTCATAGGTACCTAAAATGCCTTGCATAATATGCAGGATCAGCAGTACATGCCAGCAGCAGAAATTCCAGTGTCAAAGTTGTAGACATCAGTCATTCAATAGTCATCGTTGCTGTGTCTCTACTGAGATTACATACAAATCAGTATTTTATACCAGTAACCTATAATCCTTTACATTCCAGGGTAAGGGTTGACATATATGCCATGTCAAATCAATCATTGTCCATTTTACCTGATTTTGGCCTAGCGTGGGGTAATTTATTGCACTGTTGTGATTATTTTGCTGCTTGTGTATTTCTGCTACCTTTAAACTACAACAAAAAGAAAAAAAAGAAAAAATAAAAATCTTGCTTTTTTCCCACTTTCTGAAAGTTAAAGTTCAGTTACAGATTTGCTGTTCTGAACTGTTTGGAAGTTTCTAGAAGGGGCCAGTGCTTGCTTGGGCTAAAGGGAAGTCTCTGTGTTCACCAGTGGGAGTGGTTAACACTGAACAGCCTGCCTGTCCCTGGAGGAGTGGTTACTACCTAGAAGCTGTAGTTTTATTGGCCATTTTGGGTCAATTCTAAACTCCTTGATCTGTCTCTGTTAAAACCCGGCTGCCTCATGGTTTTGGCATCTTTTCAGGCTTGCTAGTTGTTGCTGAAGCACCTACCAAGGGGAGAAAATGCTGAGAGAAGAAAAGGAGACACTTTTGTGATTTTAAGTATTTTCTTTTGATTATTTGTTAAGTTTTACTGCTTTGCCGCCTACTTTTTGGCATTTTCCGGCTTGCTAAAGTTTATATCTGTAACAGTAACAGTACTTGGAACACATCTAGAACCTGTTTACTGCATTTCCTGTGTTGCACTTAATTTAAAATCATTTTTTTTCTCTAAAAACTGCATTTTACCTGATTTTGGCTTAGCACTCAAGTGTGGGGTCATTTATTGCACTGTTGTGATTATTTTGCTGCTTGTGTATCTCTGCTACCTTTAAACTACAACAAAAAAAAAAAAAAAATCTTGCTTTTTTCCCACTTTCTGAAAGTTAAGAAAGTTCAGTTACAGATTTGCTGTTCTGAACTGTTTGGAAGTTTCTAGAAGGCCAGTGCTTGCTTGGGCTAAAGGCAGGGGCGGCCCGTGCTATTGGACTGCCGGACTGCAGCCCCCTCAACTTTAAAATAAAGAAAAATAAAGAAATAAAAATAAAAAAAAATTAAAAAAATCGCAGACTTTCGCGCATGCACACTAGTCCGGACTGCTGCTGAGACAGTCTGGAGCATGCGCAGATTGTCTCAGCAGTAGTCCTGACTGGGAAACATGAAGAACAGAGCTCCCAGAAGTCTATGCAGTTTTAAACTGCATAGACTGTCCTGGAACTCGCTGGGAAAATGCATCGGGGTTGGACTGCAACGTAAGCAGTCTAGAATTTGCTGCAGTCTCGTTGGGCAGAGTCTGGTGTGGATTGGAGTTTGCTGCAGTCTCGTTGGGGATGTGCGTGGGCAGGTTTTCGTACTTTCGGACAGGGATTTGGATTTATGCTACAGGTAAGTGTGTGGATAGGGATTTGGATTTATGCTAGAGTGTGTGTGTGTGTGTGTGTGTGTGTGTGTGTGTGTGTGTGCGCGCGCCCCAGGTGCAATATACTGGTGGTTAGACTCATGGTGGTGTAGTAGGGAATACCTCAGGCTTTTGAACCCTGTACCTTGTATGCAGGTGTTAGAGGTGAATTCCCTACCCACCACCATTTGTAAAAAAATTGCAGATTTTTGCCTCATATTTGATCTGATCTGTTCCTCATAATATCTGTGGTTTGTAAATGCTGCAATGATTGATATTTGATGGTGCAGTGGTAGCAATGTTGCCTCACAGCTGCAGGTTCTCAGGTTTGATTCTTGGCTGGGGTGCCGTCTTTGTTGGGTCTGTATCTTCTCCCTCTGTTTGTGTGGGTTTGCTTTTGTGTCCTCCCATGTTACAAAGACATGTCTGCATTATTTCTTCCTGGGCCTCTGCTGAAAATTGTTTTTTTGTTCCTAGTCAGACTGTCCTGATTAACAAATGTTAAATAAAATTGACAGGCATTTGAATTTCAGACTTCAGGTTTCTGAATGTTTAATTCCTTACATATTTGATGGTGCAGTGGCAGTATTGTTGCCTCACAGCTATAGGTTTTCTGGTTTGATTCTTGGCTGGGGTGCCTTCTGTGTGGAGTCTGCATCTTATCCCTGTGTTTGTGTGGATTTGCTCTGGTGTCCTGCCATTTTACAAAGACATGTGTCTACAGTATTTCTCCCTGGGCCTCTGCTGAAAATTGTTTTTGTTCCGTCAGAAGTAAAATTGACAGACATTTGAATTTCATACTTCATATTCTTCAGAAAATGCATAGTAAAACAACTTTTTATTCTAGCAATAAATATATAGTAACACAACCTTTTATTATAGCAATTTTCTAAGTTTATAAGATGACTATTTGAAATTTGTCCTTATTTTTGGGACTGTATTACCCTGTTATTGGCTTTGTCCAGGTTTTTTGTGCTAAGGTTGACAGCTATGGCAAGAACTGAATTCACTGAATATGTTTGAGGGCTTTATTCCCTCATTACTGGGTTTGTTCAGGTGTTTTGTGCTAAGAGGTTGACAGCTATGGTGAGAACTGAATTCATTAAATGATAGCCATTTAAGTTTCAGTCTTCCTCTCTTTCACAAAGCAGCTGATTTGGCGTAGTGGTATGTTGCTCTGACTGTTTTGCACAGGGACCTTGGCAGTAAAATGTATGGTGGTAACACAGCATTTTATTCTAGCAGCTTTCCAAGATTATGCAAGCAATGTTTAATGTGTCCCTGTTTTTTGCCCTTTTGACCCACCCCAATAAATTTGGCTTTTTCCAGATTTCTTGTGCTACGAAGTTGAGATGCAGTTGAGTATTGAGCAGATTTTACAAGGAGCTGAGAGCTGCAGGGAAGAGAAGTTTAGTGCTGATTATGCTAAGTCAGCTCGCATTGCTAATAGCACAACAGGTTGTGTACTTGCTTTTGATGCAGAAGGTTGTTGGTTCTACTCCCATAAGGGGTGAATGCTGCCGTACTGAAAGTTAAGATACTAACTATGAGCCTGTTATCAGTTTGCCATCCATTTCCTATTGCAATATTACTAGCTTATTTTTAATGTAATTTAGGCAATTTATTCCTCAGGGGCATCAGACACTTTATTTTTCGATGAATCCATGAAATATAAAGGTGATTGCTAGCAGCAACCTCTTCATTACAAATTTATTTAATGTGGAATTATTTAGATTACTTTTTTACTACTTCAGAGATCGTGCATATTTACTGATAATGGTGGACTGTAGAATTGTGCATATTTACTGATAATAGTGGACTGTAGAAGTTTGAATAGACTTTTATGATGGAAATGTTCTGAATTGAGCAGTTTTGTCATTGGTGCATGCGTTTTGTTTCATTGTTTACTGGAAAAATGTTCAAAGCAATAGGAAGGTGTATCAAAGAGCACATGTATGTTTCATATGCAAGGGGCCTATGATTTGAAAACAGCCCAGAATTAATCTTTATCTGCCACGGGTAAAATGTATTTTCTTTGAATGTGGGTTTCAATGTTGTTTCAATGAATGTGAGTTTCAATGGCACAGAAGTTTTAATGCCAAGTTTGTTTAGCAGATGTCTTAGTGTTTGCACTGTAAAATGCAAAATAAAACTTTCAAATAAAGTTCAAATCATCATAGAAGTAAATCAGTATGCACATTAGTGTTTATGGTAAATGGAGTGAAATAGCCAGGTAATGGATCATTGGAATGGCTGCAGGGGGAGGCTCCATTCGACCATGGTTTTGTGAGGGGGAAGGGCGGCAAACTTAGGCAGCCCCAGCTGAACCATACCTCCCAACTGTCCAGATTTTCAAAGAATGAATAGATTTTTTGCTTCTCATTTTTGGTTTGTTCCTCATAAAATTTGTGTTTTTCTGGCAAATCATTTAGGAATTAAGTCACTAAATAATGACACACTGAGTTTCAGACTTCATAACCTTCAGAAAAATGCATGCCTGTTCTATCAACTGTCTCAGTTTATACAAGAGCAATTTTTAGTGCTGTTTATATGTTCCCCCAATATATTTGGCCTTGTCCAGATTTATTGCATTAACAGGTTGAGAGGTACATGCAAATAAATTGCTTTATAGAATTAGGCATAGCCAAACCTCTCAACTGTCCCTGATTTTGGCTCAAAATGTTGCTCTTCCCCTAATGATCCCTCCACAAAATAGCAATTTTGGAAGAAAACATGGAGGGTTTATAATTAAGAAATAACTGTAATAATCAGTTAGATTACTTTTATTTCAGAAATGCATGCAGATTATTTTATTTTGTCAGCTGCTCAAGTTAGCAGTACTAATATTAAAGTATCCCTTCTTTGACAGGTTCCCAGCTGTATTGTGTTGCTATTTTATATTTTTACATCACATTTTTGGTCCATTTTTCATAAAATTGTGTTTTTTTGGCAAATTAGTGACAAATCTTTAAAGACTGAAGTTAGAAAATAATGACAGACATTTGAGTTTCAGATTTCATACCATTCAGAAAATTCATACTAATGCAAGACCTCTATTATCTTTCTAAGTTTATAAGAGCAATATTTTAAAAATTGTCCTTACTTTTGGGCCTTTGTCCCATTTCTTTGTTTGGCTTTGTCCAGATTTCTTGCTCTGAGGTTGAGAGGTATGACAAATGTGTCAGGGCCATCACAAGTCAGCCAGAGACATTTCAAACTGTGACATACTTGTTGCACCCCACTCCCCCATGTAGTGACTCTGGATGTGTTGAAGCAAGGCAAGGAGTAGTTATGCAGTGTAAATGTGCAGAGTATCCCCCCATCCAAGGTAGACACAAGTACTAGAGTGGCTTTTCATCTGTCCTTGATTTTTACAGAATGGTCTGGTTTCTGTCATATTTTTGTACTGTTGATTTATGCTTATTACTCAAAGTGCCTGTTGCTCTGTGTTTAAGTAGCAATACTTTAATGACCATTAGGTAAGCTTGGCTGAAATTGCAAGATGCAAGTAAGCTTTAATAAGCATACTGTTAAAGAATTGCCAACATTGAAAGCCTTTCTGTTGCCATGTAGAGAATACTTAACTAGATAATGTATAAGCCTTGGGTATTGAAATGCATATGCCAGTATTTGTAATAAAGGACAGGATTACATTATTTTAAGAGTCTCATTACACTTGGAGACTTCCAGTCATCTCTGCAGGCTTTACCCGTAAACAGAATGCCAATCGTGTGGTCCATAACCTGTACAGTAATCCTTTTAAGCAATGTATCTTGAGCTTATTTCTTGTTTGCTTTTCATTTTTTACTTTGATCATGTTTTCCCCATGAAACAAGTAGATGTCAGGCAGCAGGTCTTTTTTGGATAAGGAACATTTTTACAAGTGGGGGCATCAGAGATTTCTACTTTCAGCATGTTACTTGGTACTTTAGTAAAGCTGAATATAAATTATAATTAGAACTGCAGTGCAAGAAGTGGTTTGAGTTGAGTGCTGCTTGTTTTTCTTATACTTGATTTTGACTGGCATTCCATTAATGTATTTAAAAAAAGTAATTTATTTTTTCATGCCTCACAACCTTTTTTGTTTCCATCTAGATATTAAGCTGTCATGCAGCCAATGCATTGACATATTTTTATTTTTCTACACTTCATTCTGTCTTGAATGGACTCTCATAATGACAGTTTGGCACCCAGGGCAGTATATTTAGTTTTTGTGGTTTTGAGCATAGCTCCTCCCCTTTTTAGTTGGCTGCACCCCTTCCCATTGACCCCACCCATTCAGCTGTCTCCTGCAGCCCCCCCTTTGATTTGAAGTCACCAGCCACCACTGGCTAAAGGGAAGTCTCTGTGTTCACCAGTGGGAGTGGTTAACACTGAACAGCCTGCCTGTCCCTGGAGCAGTGGTTACTACCTAGAAGCTGTAGTTTTATTGGCCATTTTGGGTCAATTCTAAACTCCTTGATCTGTCTCTCTTAAAACCCTACAACTCTCTTTTTGCGCGGTTTTGCACACTGAGCAGCGTCGGACAGTGCCGCCTAAACAGGTTTAATATTCCAGGCTCGGCAAAGTCTGCTCTTCACTTTTTCCCTTAGAACTGTTCAAACTCTCAAAGTAATCACTCTATTCTCTTTCTAAAGCCCTGCACTTGCTCAGCTCTTATAAGGAAACACTAACTAACTAAAGCACTACACCCTCCTTGACTTCTCATAAGTATTAGGCTCCCGATTGGTCCTTCCTGATCAAGTGAAAAATCAGTTCCCTTCCCTAATCTGATCAGTAAAAAATCAGTTCCCTATACTAATCTGGTATGTCCAAGGGTCAGTTTCAAGGTTTCTTTCCAGTCCAGCTGGTGAATCTGGGAATTTTGAGGCAATGTTATAATTGCCTTATGTACACAGACAACCCTCTCCTCCTTCCAACAAACTCTAATACATGTGAGAGATGCAGTTACACAGCCAAACTGGAGGCAGAGCTGTCTCAACCCAAGACTGGCACAGTCAGTCAGGAGGAAAAGGTAACCACCCACACCACAAATCCAGTCTCACACAGACCTATTGCATCTGCATACCCAATACATAAACACACAAAAACATACTCAGAGGCTCTAAATAAAAATCTGCCTAAACAGCAAAGACCTAAGCAGATATCCAAGCAACAGCCACCCCTCAACAATACCCATAAATCACATATCTCACAAAATCAGTGTGCCTCACAGTCACAGTCCTTAAGGCCAAACAACACACCAAATACACTTGTTATAGGGGACTCTATTGTCCGGTACACTGACGTCCCGCTCACCAGACTGAGCAAGGAGAAGGTCACTATAAGCTGCCTGTCGGGTGCCAGGATCCGCCACATAACGCAAGCACTCAGGTCATTCCAAAGCAAGTACAAATATGACTCCGTCATTGTCCATGCTGGTGTGAATGACCTGAGACATACTTCCCTGGACTACATGAAAAGAGACATAGAGGAGCTCTCTGACTATGTAGCCCAGGATGGTATGACCCTGACCTTGAGTAGCATCTTGCCCTCACCAAGAACGATGCCACAGTATAAAGACAAAATGATCAGTTTCAACAATTGGCTAAAGTATCGGTGTCATTCAAAGGGGATCCAGTGTCTGTCAGCCTGGGATGACATGCTCGACAAGCCACGTTGCTTCGCTAGGGACGGCTTGCACCTGTCACCCTTAGGCTTTCGTATACTGGCCAAGGCTCTTGCCACCCCCATAGTGCCTTTTTTAGGCAAGGTTCAAAGGACAAACCCACCTCCATAGACAACCCAAGGATAAAAAAACTAAAGGTAATGCTACTCAATGCCAGAAGTCTAAACCTCAAAATGCACGCACTCGAGGCTCTCCTCAGTATGGAGAAAATAGATGTCTGTGCAGTAACAGAAACCTGGTTCAAGGCTCCTGAGAGCACCCCAGCACTACCAGGTTATAACTCATACCATGCGTTTCAGCCCCAAAACTCGGACCAAAGCACAAAAGGAGGGGGAGTATGCATATTCATCAATGATACCTACACCTCCAGGTTAGTGGCACTGCACGAAGCATTGGACACCATCCGTGTGCAACTAACAGCGGACAAAACTGCCTTTCAGTTTGTAGCCTGCTACAGAACACTCTCCCTATTACAGGAACCCCACTTGGCATTCCTGAGAACACTGGAGAATATGAAGGTCTCTCCAAACACTATGTTATTGGGTGACTTCAACTACCCAAACATTGACTGGGAAAACTACTCAAGCCCAAACACCCTCGCCCAATGGTTCCTTGAATTTATAAACTCTAACGCAATGGAACAACTGGTCACCACTCCCACAAGAGGGAACAACATATTGGACCTGGTCATCACCAACATGGGGACTCTATGTTCCACACCAGAGGTAAACCCCTCATTGGTAAGATCAGACCATAAACAAATTTCCCTGGGCATCCATATCCCGTCCCCAGCCCCAGCCAAGGAAATCACTGTAAAGAATTTTTCAAAAGCCAACTTTGCACTTCTCAAGACTGAGGTGGAATCCTTCAAAGCCCCTGGGCCAGAGGATAATACAGCCCAATCCATAGAATCCTTTACAAATGCATTCTATGAGCACCTGCAGGAATGCATGGATCGTGCTATCCCAAATAAAACCAAGACTCACTCCTCCAAAAACAGGAGACCGGTCTGGTGGACCCCGGCCATAAATAAGCTATACAACAGAAGGAGGAAGCTACTACATGACAGAGTAAAATCCCAAAAAGGGAAGGCATCTCTGATCAGTATTAGCAAGAAACTTCGATCCCTCATAAAATCATCAAAGGCCAGTTTTGAAAGAAAAATTGCCCTGGACACGAAAGATAATCACAAGGCCTTATTTAGTTATGTCAGGAACATGGGCGGAAACTCCCAGATATGCTCTGAATTGTTGCATAACGGTACAAAATATACCGAATCTACAGACATAGCCAACATCCTGGCAGACAGATTCAGCGCAAACATCTCCCCCCCCCCTTCCCCCCCAAAGGAGCAAATGCCTATCCCAACTGAATGTAACCTCCCTGACATCACAGATGCACAGGTGAAAGCTGCCCTCTCCAAAGCAAAAAACACAGCATCTATGGGACTGGACGGTGTCCCAGGCTGTGTCTTACACGAGCTCCAAGAAGAACTGAACCCTCACATTAAGTCACTGTTCAGACTTAGCCTTACTACAGGATATGTACCCAAAGAATGGCGTACAGCTACAGCGGTCCCACTCCACAAAGGTGGTGCCACAACGGACCCCGGAAACTATCGCCCCATAAGCCTGACTAGTCTGGTCTGTAAAGCTATGGAGCGTATTATCATGGAACTCATAAACAAAGACATTGGAAGCCTCCAGACACTGGACCCTACCCAATTCGGCTTTGTTAAGGGCAGATCTTGCCTCTTAACCCTAGTTGATTTCTTTGAAACAGTTACCAAAGCCATAGATGAGGGCAAGGTAGCCACACAGCCTACCTGGACCTCGCAAAAGCCTTTGACACAATACCCCACTCGGGCATCATAAATAAGCTTACCAGCTTAAATATCAACCTCTATATTACAAGATGGGTTGCAAACTGGCTCAGAGATAGAACCCACATGGTCAGAATCGCAGGTGCCATGTCCGAATCCAAACCAGTTACAAGTGGCGTCCCACAGGGCTCAGTTCTGGGACCCCTCTTGTTCGGTATATACTTCTCTGAGGTTCAGGCTAACACGGGGGGATTATGGCTGACAAAGTTCGCAGATGACTGCAAACTGGGGGCCATAATCGAATCTCCAGCTGACACAAGCATCCTCCAAAAGGGTCTCACAGAGACGGATGCTTGGTGCCAGAGCCACGGCCTCAAGCTAAATGCTAAAAAGTGCATAGTCATCCCCTTTGGAAAAAACAAGGTGCCCACAAATTACCACTTAGGTGGTAATCCATTAAGTACAGAAGAAGTAATTAGAGATTTGGGGACCAACGTAGATAGTAATCTCTCCTTTGATAATCACGTTGCCAAAGTGGTTAGAAAGACCTTCTATATAGCCCACCTTATCACGAAAGGGTTCGCATCTAGATCAAGAGAGGTCATTGTGCCCCTCTACTCGTCACTCATCAGGCCCATAATTGAATACAATGCCCCTTTTGGGATGTACCTTACCTGACACCTGCAGCAACTGGGGAGACCCCAAAAGTACCTCACCAAGAGGATCATGGGCTACAAACAGATGTCCTATGCAGCTCGACTAAAGAAACTCCAGCTCTACTCAGTTGCGTACCGCCTACTCAGAGGCGATCTATGCCTGACGCACAAAGCCATGTCAAACCCAGAATTAATGGACATGGTCCACCTCAAAAAATCCAAGTCCCTTAGAGCTACATGCTCCAGGGACCTAAACCTCAGCACAAAAATAAATAGGACATGCTGGAGGGACAGATTCATTTCCCAAAGGCTCCCCTCACTCTGGAATAGAATCCCAATTCATGTTAGACATAGCCCCTCACTGACCCTCTTCAAGCGAAATCTGGACGCGTGGATGGGAAATCGCAAATTCACCCCTGGGATATCTTCTGTGTCTCTGCTAGACAGAGGCACAGTAAACTAATCTTAAAAAGGGTACCTTCTGTGACCTACTTTACAGAGGCACAGTAGGCTAATCTAATAGGGAGGCGGAAGCCAAATACACTCTGGCTAGGCTTGTAGATGCCCTGGGGCAGATAGCCTAGTATCTACCTATGAACCTATGTAATCACACATGTTGTAGTCATAAGGCACTGCAATCAGATAAAAAAACAAAAACGATCCAGCACAAAGGAGAAAAGTGCCTAAATCAATTTATTTGTGGCAAATATAGAAACATAATACTGCAATAATGCAATAATATAATATAATAGAATGCAGTAATGCTGCAAACCGGTTTCGGCTATATATCAAGCCTTCCTCAGTGCAGAAATAAAGGTCTAGATGACACATCCTGGTATCTTCTTATATATCCAAACATTTAAAGGTGTATGCATGTTCAAAAGATTATATGCATGTTCCAAAAAATTGGAGATGCATGCAAAACAGAATTATAAATGTAAATGGAAAATATAAAATATAAAACATCACAAAGTAAATTAATTGACAAAGAAATTACATATATAAAATATTTAACAGCTGGCTACATATGACTAGCAAATTTCATTTAAACCAGGTTTGAATAAAGCTCCTAACCTGGTAATCCATGAGGATTCCATATTATTTAATTTGTCATGCCAGCCTGCTTTTATATGCAATCAGATACACACAATGTCCCACACAGAGACATGACTGCATGGTATGATTAGATTTTCTAGATGGGTATGTACCTATCCATAAGCAGCACTGTACCATTAATAAGAATAATTCTGTACTATGGACCTAAACAAGTTGCTACAAAGCTTATATGTGTGTCAGATGTCATAATATGGCTATTCAGTGCCTGTCTGCCATGGGTTGATATGGTCGATAACCTATGCACTTTGTGAGTCATGGTATCCACCAGTTCCCTTGGCTTCCAGCTTCAGGTTAAGCCACTGTCATATCACATAGAGGCTTTAACACCCAATATCACACGATACAAAATAGCCTCATAAAAAAAAATGTTACTGATGTTGGTCTCCATGATTATCCCACACCAACATTCACATACGTACATATGTATTTGTAAGTATGTGTGTGTGTGTGTGTGTGTGTGTGTGTGTGTGTGTGTGTGTGTGTGTGTATGTATATATATATATATATATATATATGTGTGTATATATATATATATATATATATATATATATATGTGTGTGTGTGTGTATATCTTTCTCACACACACACAGACACACACACACACATATTTATAGTAATAACAGTAGAAGAACCCTTGCAGGAATGGAACAAAAAGAAAAATGACAAAAATAAACAAAAATGTTAAATAGCTACATAAAAAAGACAGAAAAGTGATTCTCAGTGATGAGAAGCACTATTTCTTCCAGTAGGTAGCATACGGCTAAAAGTGTCCCACTTAAGTTTTGCCATACCTTCTCTCTAGCCCTCATGCCTGGAACCACCAAAAACCCATCATGTGCCATAGATTCAAATGGATCTCTAACATCAGATGCTTTCAACAAATTAATTACAGACAATATTATCATTTTAGTCAATAATTTCAACAACTCTACGCAATCTCAGCCCATGCCAAATGACAACTCCTCAGAAAGTAATACAAATAACTAGGTCACTTCTTCCGTTCCACTTGAGGATAAAACTATAGCTTACCAACCACATAATTACTCCTCTTGTTACTCTACAAACAATACACACTCACCATATATCTTGACTACTCCACCCCATCGCAAGGTGCATTCCAGCACTTGTAAACCAGATGCCGGTGTTGTAACACAAGCAGGCTGGTGCTTTGCTAGAAAAACAAAGCAATTAGAGCAGTTGGTTTTCAGAGTTATTCTCAACTTTTTGGACACAGTTTGCTAGCCAGAAGTATATTTCAAATGCAAAATGTTCACCTATTGAAATGATAAATTGTCTTGTGCCTTTAAGGCACCCGACTGAGTAACTGTTGAGAAAACCGATAGCTCTTTTATGTACAGATTATGAACTGTCAACCCGAGGTGAATCTGAAAGGACTGAATACCAGAAATGTCATTTGGAATGGGAGATAGCTACTTCAAGTACACATACACAAGTGCAGACAGATAACTATAAAGTAAAGGTGAGTCACAAAGGACTGAGTACCAACGCCGACAGCTATCGTGTTGAAAATGTAACTCATGATGATCACTACAAGACTGAAGTTAACCATATTTATGAAGTGGCCTGTGAAAGCAAAGTGTGGAATGCTGATAAATGCTGATGGTATTTCTTTATGTATTGGCATTTGATTACAGGGAAAGTTGAGTGGGCCAGTGAAAGCCCCTTTTTCATGGAGGCTGAGAAGAACAGTTCCTGGATCAAGTAATAGAGAACCTGTTTATAAACATACATTCCAAATGCACATTTCAATATAATACAAATGAGAGGCATGAAATAGTAAAGAGTAAAATATAAATTACATGAGAATTATACATTGCATATAAAGGTAGTATTAATAGTTCCATCACTGTTAACTGAGTGAAGTACAGGGAATTAAATCAATTGACCAATGCTAGGCATCACTCACCTTTAATGTATATTAGATACTGTGAACTGCTGTGTAAGCATGCAGTCCAGCTGTTGAATACAGTGATGAAGTTGCAATGCTTATGTAACAGTTAGGGCAGAAATGTACATTAAGACTGGGTGAAAGAGAAATTAGTTGGTGTTTTAAAATATTCAGTAAGAAAGAGAAGTATTGTTCAGGGGGGTTAGGATGGGTAGAAGGGAACAGTAGGTATAGTAAGTAATAGCTGTAGAAGGGGATGAGCATTTACAAGTAAAAAAGGTACATTTGTATTCCTTGGTATAGACAAGTGGCTGTATTTCACGTAACATTTCCTCCTAGGAAAAAAACGTGAGTTAAAGCTTGACACATGAGACAATGTATCCGTGTCACAATGTCCCAAAAAAACATTGCATGGTTGGCTGCAGTGAAATGTCAGTTTGGCCTTCACTGTAATACTGCAGGTAAAATGAGTGATATTGCAGTAAGATTAGATAGTAGGTGTTCCACAACAAGGTTTTCGGAAGGTATATTAGTGCCATAAGTAATGTAGACGGGACAGACACATGTCCATTTATACTCTGTCGTGGTCTCTCACCTACAGCTATGCTGCTGTGTTTCTGTGTGTGTGATATATTACACAAGCATATTTTCAATTATTTACAGAATTGTTTGCATACATACACATTTCAGTTGAGGCCTGTGGAAGAAGCTGCTCTTGACAGTATGGTGCACATGTGCATTGCATACTGACAATAACACAATGAATTAACACCAGTAATGTAATCAAACCCAGGCCAAAATAAAAAAATAAAAAGTTAAATATGGCTGTCAGGATGCTGTAAAGCAGAGACGATTACACCACACACACAAGCCAACCCCCCCCCCCAAAAAAACAAAAAAGGTAGCAAGACATTTGAATAGCTTACACCTCTTGGCGTACTGGTGTGGGTGTCAAGCAGGAATGGAAATCAAATCAGAAGTAGATAAAAATCGGGCAACATCTGAATGTGCCAAAAAACAAAGGAAAGAATGCAAGGTGAAGAACCAGATGAGAAGTCAGGAAATGTGGAAAATGCATAGATAGCTGCAAGTATAGAAAACTTCTGGAAGAACCTCATGTTGATCATGATCGAAAACAGGAATGGTTGGGCGAATTCAAACCAAGACATACACAGTTATTAATGGTGGCCCAAGACAGTGGGCTACGTACACGTTGGTTTACAGTGTCCATTGATTACATGTGAGAGACAGACAAATGTAGGTTTTGCAAGACAGATTCGGAAACAGTTGCACACCTCATTGCTGGTTGTGCAATCACAATGGCAGAAGGAGTGTGTATACTGAAGGGCATAAAAATGCAGCACGACTGTGGCTCTGGGGATTGTGCAAACACTATGGTACTGAATGGGGGGGAGGGACAGTAGAAATATGCGGCAGAAAGCATCATAGAAAATGATGAAATCTACATCACATCACATCACCCATTACCAATAGTTCAAAAGATAGATGCTAGGAAAGTACTAGTAGTGGTTCATGAAAAGAAGACAAAAGTAACATTGAATGTGCCACACCCACTGACTACATTGTCTTAGGTACAGAGAGAGAGACACAACGTTATAAAATATCAGGATTTGTAGGCAGAAGCCAAAGCAATGTGGAAGAAAGATACCCAGACAATTCCAAAATTAGTAGGAGCAACAGGTCTTATAAAAGGAGTCTAAAATCGTACTTACATATGTTAGCAATACATGTAATCCCGTACGAATTGCATAAGGAGTCATTACTGGGCTCATTGCAGGTAATTAGAAGATCACTTCTGGATGACAGCAAAGATTGAAACAATTCTGAATGGAGTGCTGGATGTATCCTCTCAACAGAATGTTTCAGTAGTAAAACTAATTGATTGTCAAGTTTTAGCCAATCTGTGACAGAGGACTTTATTTTTTAGTTGGTATTGTGTGCAAATGATTATAGATTGAAGATAGAAAAGAATGGCCAGTACCATGAACCAGTAACCTAATGGTAATGGTGGGATTGGTGTTATGTGCCCCTATTGGCCAGTTTGTGCTTGCCATGAAGCCTAGCAGCCCCGGGTCAATAAGCTACTGGCTGGCCAGTACACAGTTGCCCAGCATGGGTTATCTGGGAAAGCAAAGAAGAGGGCATCTGTGGCACTCGCCCAGGTTCGGGTAAAGAAGCCAGTAGATGGCACAAAGAAACTGTATCAGGTTGCAAGGCAAAGACAAATAGATAAATAAGGGAGTCGTACACCCTTTATAAGGGATGCCTGCAACAGTCTGCTCGCAAATCCACAGGAAATCAAAATGCAGATAAAAGGAGTACTTCCAACAGCTTCTGAATGAACAAAACCACAAAGCCTATGAGAGAAGATGAGGAGCATACCACAGAAGAAGTAAGAACAGGGAAAGCAGCATGCTCAGATGAGTTCATATTTGTTACAATGAGTAAAGATTTAACTGAAAGGCAATGCAATGTTTTGGATAAACTTTAAACCATAAACAATCTACATTTTGTAGTTGAGTGCCCACAGCTTGCCAAAGGTCTTGATTTTAAAACAGGTTTCTTATGCAGTGATCATAGCTCTCAACTGTCCTGATTTTGGCTGACTATCCAGACTTTTTACTCATATTTTTGGTTTGTTCCTCATAAATTTGTGGTTTTCTGGCATATCTTTGGGGACAGAACTCAGAAAATAATGGCAGACATTTGATTTTCAGACTACATATTCTTCAGAAAATGCATGCTAATGCCAAACCTGTTCTATTAACTTTCCAAGTTTGTAAGAGCAATATCTAAAATGTGTCCCTATTTTTGTCCCTTTGTCCCCCCATAAACACAGCAGGTAGTTAATATATAATAACTTTTCACTGTACCATACAAGTAGATTGCAGCATTTTATTTTGATTTCAGGGTATTAATAGAAGAAACTCACATACAGTGTATGTGTGTGTGTGTGTGTGTGTGTGTGTGTGTGTGTGTGGAGATATGTGTGTCTGTTACTAAGCTATATAATAACTAAACTAGTATAGTACATAAACACACATACACACACACACACACACACACACACACAGAGTCTGTTCTGCATTCACACACTCAGACATTCATCGCTAACTCTGTCATACCCAGGTGTACACAGTCTCTTCTACATTCACACACATACATTCTGCTTTCACTGACCCACTGTGCATTCTCTCATCACCCTTGCTAACTCTATTTTCTCATACAAACATACACAGTCTTTTCTGCAGACAGACAGACCCACATTCACCACACACGCACATTTTGCCTTCACGCATGCATTCAGGAACCCACATGCAAACAGAACAAGAAATACACTCATATATACGCACACACACCCGCCATAACACTGGACTGCACAGATTTTCACAGGAACGTCCAGATTTATGACTCATATTTTTGTGTTTGCAGACAAACTGGGGGCAAAAGTTGCACGTTAAAAAAAAAGTATGGGCAGTGCTATGATGAAGCACCATAGCCCCTCATCAAGAGCCCCTTAAAAAACACACACACACACACACACACACACACACACACACACACACACACACATACACACAAGAAAAAAAAAAAAGACTTGACTGTAATAAGCCGATCGATACACTGATAATGATCAGCTTATTACAGTTTCATCTATATCCCACAGCTGTTAGTTGCATTTGGAGATTAAAACTTGAAGTTTTAGTGAAGCAGTAAATATAATACAAAAAATACATATATCACACCCTCGTCTCTCATACACACACACAGACACATGCAGACATTCAGCTCTCACACACGCACTAATCATTTTTTCATGCATCAGTAATTTTCTCTCAAACACACGCATAAAAAGGCTTTTCTGCATTCACACACACACATACATCCTGCTTTCAGGCATGCACAATTCATTCTCTCCTGCATCGCTCACTCTCTCGCATACACTCAGGCAGACAGAGTCTCTTCTGCATTCACACACACAGACATTCTGCTTTCACACACTCCATGTTCATTCTCCTAGGCATCACTGACTTTCTCTGTCTCACACACACACACACACACACACACACACACACACACACACACACACACACACACACACACACACACACACACATTCTGCTTCCATACATGCACTATTCATTCTCTCATGCATCACTAACTCTCCTTTTCATACATGCATACACAGTCTCTTCTGCATTCAAACACACAGACATTCTGCCTTCACACATGCATTCACAAACCCATGTACAATCAGAACGAGAAACACATACGCATACATACACACACCAAAACATACCCGGGCATACCACTCAACCGTACAGATTGCCGTAGGAGTATCCTGATTTATGGCTGCTATGTTTTATTCCTTTGTGCAGAGCGACATTGTTTTCTGGAGAATTGGCGGCAAAAATTGCAAGATGTTAACAGTATGGGCAGTGCTGTGATCCAGCACCATACCCCTCAGCAAGAGCCACTGGAAAAAAAAAAAGGACTTCACTATAATAAGCCGATCGATACATTGCAATCGATCGGCTTATTACAGTTACAGCTATATCCGGCAGCTCTTAGTGAAAAGGACAAAATAATAACAAATAAATAAATAAAATATGGATGTTCCTTTTTGTGGCACACTAAGCAGATGGCTAGATGCATGACCCAGACTCCCATTTGTCATACACACAGACATACTCAGACATTCAGCTTTCACACGCGCACCAGTCATTATCATAATATCTAATGATAGCCTTGCAGGATAATGCTAAGGAAGAAGAGAACAAAAGCAGAAAAATACATAATGATTTTGCAGAACTGTGGGCAGAAATGTGTAGGCAGTCTACTTACCGATAAACAGTTAAAGCAACTGATGTACGTTTCAGATTGTATTTGCCTGCAGATTTGCTGGGAGAAACACTGGATCCAATGTTTTTACTCCATCAGGAAACCATGGATGAAACAGAGTTCCATAACAAGTTATGCAGTACTTTAGGTGATAAATGGGCTGGCCTAGATAATGTGGATGTCACAGTGTGGGGAGGATCAGCAGGAGGGGGAACTACTGATTTGACTGTGTCGAAGGTACGTCACAAAGGTGGAGACCTGAAAGGATGCGATACTAACTAACTTGGTGCATTTTGGTAACAGCTGAGGGCTGGGCTGACTTTACAGGGATAAAAGAACACTCGGAGATGAGTTAAATTGTGGTGCAGCCCGGAGTTTTCCTTTAAAGAAGAAGGCTTTTTCACTGATGAAAAAATAAGAGTTTATTCGCTACCTTATAGAGTTGGTACTAGAATATAATGTTTTTCTATTTGAGAAGCAATATTGCTTGCAGACCTCTGGCGTAGCTATGGGCACATCCTGTGCCAATAGCTACGCCAGTATGGTCATGGCATACTGGGAAAATGTAAACATCTTAAATGTTGAACAATTTAATGTGCATGTAAAATTCTATCGGCATTTTGTTGATGACATATATATTTTTGGAAAGAAGACCTTGAAAGTTTAAATAATTTTCTAAGTGCTATAAATTCAAGTACATCCTTTCTTAAGTTTACTATGAAACATTCTTGCACTTACTTAGATTTCCTTGATGTTACCCGTATAAGGTCATAGGCGGAAAGCTGCACACTAAGAGCTATAGAAAACCAAGTTATACACATAGTTATCTTGCACATAATAGTATGCATCCACGACATATTTTTGGAATTATGGTAGGAGGTCAACTTTTAAGAGTTTCTAGGCTCCTTGACCAGGAACAAGAATTTGAAACAACTATGTGTTCCACCAATATGGAATTTATAGAACATAGTTATAAACCTTTTGAAGTTAGTAAAGTATGTGAAAGGGTTAAGTTAGACAGACAAAGTAGTGGACGCCCATTTTTTTCACGTAAAGAAAACATAAGAAAGACTGCCCATAATAATTGTTATAGCAATGTAGCTTATTGTATGACGTTTAATACTGACAGCACAGATATAAAAACATTTATTACAAAAAATTGGCATATTTTGTCATCTGACCCTATTCTAGATGAGTTTGTTAGTGCAGCTCCAAATTTTGTTTATAAAAGTAAAAAATCATTGAAAAGACAGCTTTGTTTCCCTAAGGTAAGTAAACAAAAGCAACCTAGTATTGAACAACTAGTTTTGGTACCTCTATCTGTGATAAATGTACTTTTTGTAAATACATTGATGTATCCAATACATTTATACAACCAGACAATGGTAATCATTATGTTTTTAAAGTTAAAGCTAACTGTGACACTAAAAACTTAATTTAGCACAGTGTGTGACTTGTTCAAAATTTTATATAGGGAAAACTAATAGGCGACTTAGGAACGAATTAGATAACATTATTATTCTGCCAATAAGGGCCATAGTTATAGTGCCTTAGCTAAACGTATACTAAAGCAAGGCACTAACCATTGGTTTACGTTTATGGCAGTAGAAGTAATTTATGAAAGTTTTAGGTTGGGTGATGTAACTAATGTCACAGAAGGGAAAGAATTAAGGCGGATTCTTAAACTATCCGCACATAGAGGTGCAGGTTTGAATGAATCCGTACCTCTTAACCCAGTTCTGAAAGAAAGAAAGCTTCTTAAATAAGTATACTGCTGTGTGTGTTTTTATGGCAATAGCCTTTTATGGTTTCTGTCTTAAAAGAAAGCTGTGTCTTTAAGTTTTTATGGCTATTGTGCTTGAATGTTTTTATTGGTAGACATTTAATTGATCGCATTTTAAATATTTGAGATGATGCAGATTTTTTTTGTTTGGTCTGAAGGAGCAATTTTATCGCGAAAGCGCTCACCTGTGTTCGAATAAAAGTCTGTTTGGATTTTACACTGCTCTTTGCCATCTGCTTTTTATTGGTTTGCTGTGGTGCTGTGTTCTACATTTTTTGTTCATAACACTTATAAGTTACTTGATTCATGTCTTGTAGGTTGGGCACTAGTCAAAGTGATGATGCATATATTAGGCTTGAGAGTGATACACCATGTATTTAAACACTGGAATGGAAAAGCATAGCCAAGCTGTTGACTGCAGGAGAGAAAATGACAGCAGTTTAACTTACTCCAGAGATTTCTGTTACCATACATCCCATCTGGCTAGATTTTCTCCTCATATCTTCAGTCTCTTTCTCATAAAATTTCTGGTTTTCTGACAAATCACCTAGGACTGAAGTCACTAAATAATGACAGACATTAGGGTTTCATATTAACTTAGTAGAGAATATGCATGCTAAAGCAAAATCTGTTGTTCTAGCAACTTTCTAAGTTTGGAAGCGCAATATTTAAAATCTGTCCCTATTTTTGGACCTTTGTCGTCCATTATTTTTGGCTCTGTTCAGATTTCTTGCACTAAGAGGTATGTCTTTTACAGATAGGATGAGCACATTTGTATTATTTACAAGGGCTAGGTATTTTTTTTAATATATCCCTATCCTTTTTAGGTTCCGTGAAGGACTTACTCGGCACACATTTTCTGGATGGAATGCCTGAGGCAGCCATTGCCTACGTAATGCATGGGGTGTTAAAAGGCTTGGATTACGTCCACCATATGGGTTATGTGCACAGGTAAAGCTCAGTGTTGGCTCCATTGTAATAGAATGAGAATGTCATTTAATTCATGAAATACATTTACAAAGCTAATACAAATCTTTTACACACTGTTATTCTAAGGTGTGACAAACTCAGACTTGCAGTTATTGATCCCCTTCTATCATATTTGGCATTACAGATTTAGGCAATATATTATACGTAGTGCCTCTGGTGAACACTTGTCAAGGGCTGCATTAGTCCTGATCAGGTGCAGAAAATGTTGTGCAGAGTGATTTAAGACTTAAGATGAAACCAAAATTGAAATAAGACTTTGTCTAGTTCATACACTAGTAAATTTGAAATGTCTGCAGATTTATCAG